>NC_048570.1:5806117-5823617 GCF_013265735.2 Oncorhynchus mykiss
GCTAGAACCGTTTAGAGCCGTTTAGAGCCGTTAGAGGTTTTAGAGGTTAAGTGCCTTGCTCAAGGGCACAACAGTAGTGGATGGCAGTTGAGATATGAGCTCAGGGATTCTCATGTGAACGGGAAGAGCATCATTCGGGTCCCTCTTTGAGGATGCCTGCAGTATCTGCTGGTGTCATTCCTCCTACCTCAGAAACCATTCGATAACCAGATGATTGGTCAGACAATTGGTTGCTTAGAAAACCACAATCGTTTCCTTCAAATTTCCCAAAATTATTATTGTCCAAAACAGAGACAATAAACCTTCCCATCCGTAGAGGACAGACAGCAGAGATATTAAGCAGATATAAGACAGTTCGCAGGAGGGTCAAATTACGTTTTAGATGGCAAACAAGGCTTTGCTAATGGGTTGCAGATTGAAGTGACTCCACATTGCAGCCTTCTGTTAATATAATTAACTTGAAGAGTCTTAGGAGAAAGCTGTTACAGCACCGGACTGTGACTTTGTCTGTGTTCCAAATGACACCCTATTCAGCTCCCATATCGCTCTGGTTAAAAGTAGTGCACTATATAGGGAACAGGGTTCCATAGTGCTCTGGTAAAAGTAGTGCACTATATAGGGAACAGGGTTCCATAGGGCTCTGTTAAAAGTAGTGCACTATATAGGGAACAGGGTTCCATAGTGCTCTGGTAAAAGTAGTGCACTATATAGGGAACAGGGTTCCATAGGGCTCTGTTAAAAGTAGTGCACTATATAGGGAACAGGGTCCCATATCGCTCTGGTTAAAAGTAGTGCACTATATAGGGAACAGGGTTCCATATCGCCCTGGTAAAAGTAGTGCACTACATAGGGAACAGGGTTCCATAGGGCTCTGTTAAAAGTAGTGCACTACATAGGGAACAGGGTTCCATAGGGCTCTGTTAAAAGTAGTGCACTACATAGGGAACAGGGTTCCATAAGGCTCTGTTAAAAGTAGTGCACTACATAGGGAATAGCATGTCGTCCTTACTTAAAGTACATCAGACTCTTCAAAAAGGAGAAGTAATTGACCAGAAAACGTCTGAACTGCCGAAGGACTATCCACAGTTACTGAAAATGTTTTCTCTCACAAATATGATGTTTCTCTCCATTATTTTTTATTCAGCCTCTGGGAAATGCCCGCTGAATGTCTTTTTTGTTGTTGTTGACATTCGTTATTGAAGGAATAAATCGTATCGACGACTGGCATAGCTTTTCCGTGCTAAACGCTACAATAGCAAACTACGACGGTTTCTTCAACAGCTAGAAGCACTAGGTTGTCCATTTTTGAATCCCTTGATGGGTAAAAACAAAAACTGGATGTTCAAAGAGCCCAAACAAATAGGGAATTACACAATATTTTTGTATTCAAATTATAATTTGAGACGGGTTCCCTTTCCTCTCATTTGCTTCTTTAAGTGACTGGGTTTGAAAACGTGGGTCTCCTGTGTGTGAGTTCATGTGTGGGGTGGACAGTGTTGGTTGCCCAGGTAATGGAATGCAGACACATTGTAAAAGGGAGGTGTGTGTGCACGTGCGTGTGCGTGCGTGAGCGTGCTTGCGTGTGTGCGTAGAAAAAGGGTCTCCTTACCTTGGCAGGTGTTGTCCTGGACGGTGTGTCCTGGGGGACATCTGGAGACGCACTGGCCTTCCTGGAGGACGTAGGGCGGGGAACAGGAAGTACAGTTCTGACTACTTCCTCCTGTGCACTGTAAACAGGAAGTGTGGCATTCTGAAATGGACCCAAGAGAGAGAAAAGAGGTGGATTTAGGTTTGTGACATTGAAACGTAAGCCCATTGATACAGCATTACAAGTCTCCATGAATATACAGACACACTACTACATATGCTGTGGTCTTGTGACAAACTGACACCATTTTGGGATAATGTACAGTACCAGTCAAAAGTTTGGACACACCTACTCATTCAAGGGTTCTTTCTTCATTTTTACTATTTTCTACATTGTAGAATTATAGTGAAGACATCAAAACTATGAAATAATACATATGGAATCATGTAGTAACCAAAAAAGTGCTCAAACAAATCTAAATATATGTTATATTTGAGATTCTTCAAAGTAGCCACCCTTTGCCTTGATGACAGCTTTGCACATTCTTGACATTCTCTCAACCAGCTTCATGAGGTAGTCACCTGGAATGCATTTCAATTAACAGGTGTGCCTTGTTAAGAGATAATGTAGATTTAATTGCTGCAAAAAACTGTATAGCCTCGTACAGTACAGCCTCGTACCGTATAGCCTCGTACTGTATAGTCTCGTACTGGAAAGCCTCGTACTGGAAAGCCTCGTACTGGAAAGCCTCGTACTGGAAAGCCTCGTACTGGAAAGCCTCGTACAGTACAGCCTCGTACTGTATAGCCTCGTACTGTATAGCCTCGCACTGTATAGTCTCGTACTGGAAAGCCTCGTACTGTATAACCTCATACTATATAGCCTCGTACTGTATAACCTCATACTATATAGCCTCGTACTGTAAAGCCTCGTACTGTAAAGCCTCGTACTGTAAAGCCTCGTACTGTAAAGCCTCGTACTGTATAACCTCATACTATATAGCCTCGTACTGTATAACCTCATACTATATAGCCTCGTACTGTAAAGCCTCGTACTGTAAAGCCTCGTACTGTATAACCTCATACAGTATAGCCTCGTACTGTATAACCTCATACTATATAGCCTCGTACTGTATAACCTCATACTATATAGCCTCGTACTGTAAAGCCTCGTACTGTAAAGCCTGGTACTGTATAACCTCATACTATATAGCCTCGTACTATAAAGCCTCATACTGTATAACCTCATACTATATAGCCTCGTACTGTAAAGCCTCGTACTGTAAAGCCTCGTACTGTATAACCTCATACTATATAGCCTCGTACTGTATAACCTCATACTATATAGCCTCGTACTGTAAAGCCTCATACTGTAAAGCCTCGTACTGTATAACCTCATACTATATAGCCTCGTACTGTATAACCTCATACTATATAGCCTCGTACTGTAAAGCATCGTACTGTAAAGCCTCGTACTGTATAACCTCATACTATATAGCCTCGTACTGTATAACCTCATACTATATAGCCTCGTACTGTAAAGTCTCGTACTGTAAAGCCTCGTACCGTATAACCTCATACTATATAGCCTCGTACTGTATAACCTCATACTATATAGCCTTGTGCTGTATAGCCTCGTACTGTATAACCTCATACTATATAGCCTCGTACTGTATAACCTCATACTATATAGCCTTGTGCTATATAGCCTCGTACTGTATAACCTCATACTATATAGCCTCGTACTGTATAAACTCATACTATATAGCCTCGTACTGTATAGCCTCGTACTGTAAAGCCTCGTACTGTAAAGCCTCGTACTGTATAACCTCATACTATATAGCCTCGTACTGTATAACCTCATACTATATTGCCTCGTACTGTACAGCCTCGTACTGTATAGCCTCGTACTGTACAGCCTTGTACAGTATAGCCTCGTACTGTATAACCTCATACTATATAGCCTCGTACTGTATAACATCATACTATATAGCCTCGTACTGTATAGCCTCGTACTGTAAAGCCTCGTACTGTAAAGCCTCGTACTGTATAACCTCGTACAGTATAGCCTCGTACTGTATAACCTCATACTATATAGCCTCGTACTGTATAGCCTCGTACTGTAAAGCCTCGTACTGTAAAGCCTCGTACTGTATAACCTCATACTATATAGCCTCGTACTGTATAGCCTCGTACTGTAAAGCCTCGTACTGTAAAGGCTCGTACTGTATAACCTCGTACAGTATAGCCTCGTACTGTATAACCTCGTACTGTATAGCCTCGTACTGTAAAGCCTCGTACTGTAAAGCCTCGTACTGTATAACCTCGTACTGTAAAGCCTCGTACTGTAAAGCCTCGTACTGTAAAGCCTCGTACTGTATAACCTCATACTATATAGCCTCGTACTGTACAGCCTCGTACTGTATAGCCTCGTACTGTACAGCCTTGTACAGTATAGCCTCGTACTGTATAACCTCATACTATTTGGCCTTGTGCTGTATAACCTCATACTATATAGCCTTGTGCTGTATAACCTCATACTATATAGCCTTGTGCTGTATAGCCTCGTACTGTATAACCTCATACTATATAGCCTTGTGCTGTATAACCTCATACTATATAGCCTTGTGCTGTATAACCTCATACTATATAGCCTTGTGCTGTATAACCTCATACTATATAGCCTTGTGCTGTATAACCTCATACTATATAGCCTTGTGCTGTATAACCTCATACTATATAGCCTCGTACTGTATAACCTCATACTATATAGCCTTGTGCTGTATAACCTCATACTATATAGCCTTGTGCTGTATAACCTCATACTATATAGCCTTGTGCTGTATAACCTCATACTATATAGCCTTGTGCTGTATAACCTCATACTATATAGCCTTGTGCTGTATAACCTCATACTATATAGCCTTGTGCTGTATAACCTCATACTATATAGCCTCGTACTGTATAACCTCATACTATATAGCCTTGTGCTGTATAACCTCATACTATATAGCCTCGTACTGTATAACCTCATACTATATAGCCTCGTACTATATAGCCTCGTACTGTATAACCTCATACTATATAGTCTCGTACTATATAGCCTCGTACTATATAGCCTCGTACTGTATAACCTCATACTATATAGCCTCGTACTGTATAACCCCATACTATATAACCTCATACTGTATAACCTCATACTATATAGCCTCGTACTGTACAGCCTCGTACTGTATAGCCTCGTACTGTACAGCCTTGTACAGTATAGCCTCGTCTCTCTGTGTATGTCTCCCTGTGTATGTCTTCCTGTGTATGTCTCTCTGTGTGTCTCTCTCTGTGTATGTCTCTCTGTGTATGTCTCTCTGTGTGTCTCTCTCTGTCTATGTCTCTCTGTGTATGTCTCTCTGTGTATGTCTCTCTGTGTATGTCTCTCTGTGTACACTATGTATATCTGTGTATGTTTCCCTGTGTATCTCTCCTTGTTTATGTCTCTCTGTGTACAGTATGTCTCTCTGTGTACAGTATGTCTCTCTGTGTACAGTATGTCTCTCTGTGTCACATCCACGAGAATCTGTCAGACAGCATGTCTCTACCTCTCCTGAGATTACAGCTGACAGCCAGACAGGAGTGTGTGTGTGTGTGTGTGTGTGTGTGTGTGTGTGTGTGTGTGTGTGTGTGTGTGTGTGTGTGTGTGTGTGTGTGTGTGTGTGTGTGTGTGTGTGTGTGTGTGTGTGTGTGTGTGTGTGTGTGTGTGTGTGTGTGTGTATGAGAGAGAGAGAGACCACCGTACTCCCAGGTGCCAAGGGAAATTGCAACTTCTTGATTGCACTGTGTGTCTGTGTGTGTTACAGACCCCAGCATAGGGACCTCCCAAGTCAAAGTGGAAACCGAGAAATCACTCACAGACCGTGGCGTCGAGAAAGACGGCCTCTCCAAACCTCACCCTCTCTCTCTCTTTGTCTATTTAGTCAACTTCAGCTGTCCGTCGTCTGAGAAACGCTATCTGTTTCATTATTAGAGTTTACCATCTCCTTCTACAGTACTGGAGGGATATTAAAAATAACTGCTGTGAAGCTTCCTTCAGCTGCCAGGAGAGGAGGAAAAGGCAGATAGGCACCAGCCGGTCGGTCGCCCGCCCGCCTGCCTGCTAGCCTGCTTGCCTGCCTGCTTGACTGCCTACATGCCTTACTGACTGACTGCATAACACTACATCACCTGGGCTGTGGATGCATCAGATCTCAACAGCGTGTTTCAGATCATTTCATCTTCCCTGTTGTGTTGTAACAGGTTCTAAATCTAAAGGGTGATGTACAGTATCAGGGGCGCGGGACTATTCCAGACCTGGCCTGGAGAATCAATTGTACTGCTGATTTAATTTGTACCTGGTACCTGGTGTGTGTGGTGTGGTGTGGTGTGTGTGGTGTGGTGTGGTGTGTGTGGTGTGGTGTGTGTGGTGTGTGTGGTGTGGTGTGTATGGTGTGGTGTGGTGTGTGTGGTGTGGTGTGGTGTGTGTGGTGTGGTGTGTGTGGTGTGGTGTGTGTGGTGTGGTGTGGTGTGGTGTGGTGTGGTGTGTGTGGTGTGGTGTGTGTGGTGTGGTGTGGTGTGGTGTGGTGTGTGTGGTGTGGTGTGGTGTGTGTGGTGTGGTGTGTGTGGTGTGTGTGGTGTGGTGTGTGTGGTGTGGTGTGGTGTGTGTGTGGTGTGGTGTGGTGTGGTGTGTGTGGTGTGGTGTGGTGTGTGTGGTGTGGTGTGTGTGGTGTGGTGTGGTGTGTGTGTTTGTGGTGTGTGTGGTGTGGTGTGGTGTGTGTGGTGTGGTGTGGTGTGTGTGGTGTGGTGTGGTGTGGTGTGTGTGGTGTGTGTTGTGTGTGGTGTGGTGTGGTGTGGTGTGTGTGGTGTGGTGTGGTGTGTGTGGTGTGGTGTGTGTGGTGTGGTGTGGTGTGTGTGGTGTGGTGTGTGTGGTGTGGTGTGGTGTGGTGTTGTGTGTTGTGGTGTGGTGTGGTGTGTGTGTGGTGTGGTGTGTGTGGTGTGGTGTGGTGTGTGTGGTGTGTGTGTTTGTGGTGTGGTGTGGTGTGGTGTGTGTGGTGTGGTGAGGTGTGATGTGTGTGGTGTGTGTGGTGTGTGTGGTGTGGTGTGTGTAGTGTGTGTGGTGTGTGTGGTGTGGTGTGGTGTGTGTGGTGTGGTGTGTGTGGTGTGTGGTGTGGTGTGTGTGGTGTGGTGTGTGTGGTGTGGTGTGGTGTGTGTGGTGTGGTGTGTGTAGTGTGGTGTGTGTGTGGTGTGGTTTGTGTGGTGTGGTGTGGTGTGTGCAGTGTGGTGTGGTGTATGTAGTATGGTGTGTGTGTGTGGTGTATGTGGTGTGGTGTGTGTAGTGTGGTGTGGTGTGGTGTGGTGTGTGTAGTGTGGTGTGGTGTGTGTAGTGTGGTGTGTGTAGTGTGGTGTGTGTAGTGTGGTGTGGTGTGGTGTGGTGTGTGTAGTGTGGTGTGGTGTGTGTGGTGTGGTGTATGTAGTGTGGTGTGGTGTGGTGTGGTGTGGTGTGGTGTGGTGTGTGTAGTGTGGTGTGGTGTGGTGTGGTGAGGTGTGATGTGTGTGGTGTGTGTGGTGTGTGTGGTGTGGTGTGTGTAGTGTGTGTGGTGTGTGTGGTGTGGTGTGGTGTGTGTGGTGTGGTGTGGTGTGTGTGGTGTGTGGTGTGGTGTGTGTGGTGTGGTGTGTGTGGTGTGGTGTGGTGTGTGTGGTGTGGTGTGTGTAGTGTGGTGTGTGTGTGGTGTGGTTTGTGTGGTGTGGTGTGGTGTGTGCAGTGTGGTGTGGTGTATGTAGTATGGTGTGTGTGTGTGGTGTATGTGGTGTGGTGTGTGTAGTGTGGTGTGGTGTGGTGTGGTGTGTGTAGTGTGGTGTGGTGTGTGTAGTGTGGTGTGTGTAGTGTGGTGTGTGTAGTGTGGTGTGGTGTGGTGTGGTGTGTGTAGTGTGGTGTGGTGTGTGTGGTGTGGTGTATGTAGTGTGGTGTGGTGTGGTGTGGTGTGGTGTGTGTAGTGTGGTGTGGTGTGGTGTGTGTAGTGTGGTGTGGTGTGGTGTGGTGTGTGTGGTGTGGTGTGGTGTGGTGTGTGTAGTGTGGTATGGTGTGTGTGGTGTAGTGTGGTGTGGTGTGGTGTGTGTGGTGTGGTGTGTGTGGTGTGGTGTGTGTGGTGTGGTGTGTGTTGTGTGTGTGATGTGTGTGGTGTGTGTGGTGTGGTGTGGTGTGTGTGGTGTGGTGTGGTGTGATGTGTGTGGTGTGGTTTGTGGTGTGGTGTGGTGTGGTGTGTGTGGTGTGGTGTGGTGTGGTGTGTGTAGTGTGGTATGGTGTGGTGTGTGTGGTGTGGTGTGGTGTGTTGTGTGTGGTGTGGTGTGTGTGGTGTGGTGTGGTGTGTGTGGTGTGATGTGTGTAGTGTGGTGTGGTGTGTGTGGTGTGGTGTGTGTGGTGTGGTGTGGTGTGTGTGTGTGTGTGTGTGTGTGTATGAGAGAGAGAGAGACCACCGTACTCCCAGGTGCCAAGGGAAATTGCAACTTCTTGATTGCACTGTGTGTCTGTGTGTGTTACAGACCCCAGCATAGGGACCTCCCAAGTCAAAGTGGAAACCGAGAAATCACTCACAGACCGTGGCGTCGAGAAAGACGGCCTCTCCAAACCTCACCCTCTCTCTCTCTTTGTCTATTTAGTCAACTTCAGCTGTCCGTCGTCTGAGAAACGCTATCTGTTTCATTATTAGAGTTTACCATCTCCTTCTACAGTACTGGAGGGATATTAAAAATAACTGCTGTGAAGCTTCCTTCAGCTGCCAGGAGAGGAGGAAAAGGCAGATAGGCACCAGCCGGTCGGTCGCCCGCCCGCCTGCCTGCTAGCCTGCTTGCCTGCCTGCTTGACTGCCTACATGCCTTACTGACTGACTGCATAACACTACATCACCTGGGCTGTGGATGCATCAGATCTCAACAGCGTGTTTCAGGTCATTTCATCTTCCCTGTTGTGTTGTAACAGGTTCTAAATCTAAAGGGTGATGTACAGTATCAGGGGCGCGGGACTATTCCAGACCTGGCCTGGAGAATCAATTGTACTGCTGATTTAATTTGTACCTGGTACCTGGTGTGTGTGGTGTGGTGTGGTGTGTGTGGTGTGTGTGGTGTGGTGTGGTGTGTGTGGTGTGGTGTGTGTGGTGTGGTGTGGTGTGGTGTGGTGTGTGTGGTGTGGTGTGTGTGGTGTGGTGTGGTGTGGTGTGGTGTGTGTGGTGTGGTGTGTGTGGTGTGGTGTGGTGTGGTGTGGTGTGGTGTGTGTGGTGTGGTGTGGTGTGTGTGGTGTGGTGTGTGTGGTGTGTGTGGTGTGGTGTGTGTGGTGTGGTGTGTGTGTGGTGTGGTGTGGTGTGTGTGGTGTGGTGTGGTGTGTGTGGTGTGGTGTGTGTGGTGTGGTGTGGTGTGTGTGTTTGTGGTGTGTGTGGTGTGGTGTGGTGTGTGTGGTGTGGTGTGGTGTGGTGTGGTGTGTGTGGTGTGGTGTGTGTGGTGTGTGTGGTGTGTGTGTTTGTGGTGTGGTGTGGTGTGGTGTGTGTGGTGTGGTGTGGTGTGATGTGTGTGGTGTGTGTGGTGTGTGTGGTGTGGTGTGTGTAGTGTGTGTGGTGTGTGTGGTGTGGTGTGGTGTGTGTGGTGTGGTGTGGTGTGTGGTGTGGTGTGTGTGGTGTGGTGTGTGTGGTGTGGTGTGGTGTGTGTGGTGTGGTGTGTGTAGTGTGGTGTGTGTGTGGTGTGGTTTGTGTGGTGTGGTGTGGTGTGTGTAGTGTGGTGTGGTGTATGTAGTATGGTGTGTGTGTGTGTGGTGTATGTGGTGTGGTGTGTGTAGTGTGGTGTGGTGTGGTGTGGTGTGTGTAGTGTGGTGTGGTGTGTGTAGTGTGGTGTGTGTAGTGTGGTGTGTGTATTGTGGTGTGGTGTGGTGTGGTGTGTGTAGTGTGGTGTGTGTGGTGTGGTGTATGTAGTGTGGTGTGGTGTGGTGTGGTGTGGTGTGTGTAGTGTGGTGTGGTGTGGTGTGGTGTGTGTAGTGTGGTGTGGTGTGGTGTGGTGTGTGTGGTGTGGTGTGGTGTGATGTGTGTAGTGTGGTGTGGTGTGGTGTGGTGTGTGTAGTGTGGTATGGTGTGTGTGGTGTAGTGTGGTGTGGTGTGGTGTGTGTGGTGTGGTGTGTGTGGTGTGGTGTGTGTGGTGTGGTGTGTGTTGTGTGTGTGATGTGTGTGGTGTGTGTGGTGTGGTGTGGTGTGTGTGGTGTGGTGTGGTGTGATGTGTGTGGTGTGGTTTGTGGTGTGGTGTGGTGTGGTGTGTGTGGTGTGGTGTGGTGTGGTGTGTGTAGTGTGGTATGGTGTGGTGTGTGTGGTGTGGTGTGGTGTGGTGTGTTGTGTGTGGTGTGGTGTGTGTGGTGTGGTGTGGTGTGTGTGGTGTGATGTGTGTAGTGTGGTGTGGTGTGTGTGGTGTGGTGTGTGTGGTGTGGTGTGGTGTGTGTGGTGTGGTGTGGTTTGTGTAGTGTGGTGTGGTGTATGTAGTGTGGTGTGTGTGGTGTGTGTAGTGTGGTGTGGTGTGGTGTGTGTAGTGTGGTGTGGTGTGGTGTGTGTAGTGTGGTGTGGTGTGTGTGGTGTGGTGTGGTGTGTGTAGTTGTGTGGTGTGTGTGGTGTGTGTGGTGTGTGTAGTGTGGTGTGGTGTGGTGTGTGTGGTGTGGTGTGTGTGGTGTGGTGTGGTGTGGTGTTGTGTGTTGTGGTGTGGTGTGTGTGGTGTGGTGTTGTGTGGTGTGTGTGGTGTGTGTGTTTGTGGTGTGGTGTGGTGTGGTGTGTGTGGTGTGGTGTGGTGTGATGTATGCGGTGTGGTGTGGTGTGTGGTGTGTGTGGTGTGGTGTGGTGTGTGTGGTGTGTGTGTTTGTGGTGTGGTGTGGTGTGGTGTGTGTGGTGTGGTGTGGTGTGATGTGTGTGGTGTGGTGTGGTGTGTGTGGTGTGTGTGGTGTGGTGTGTGTGGTGTGGTGTGGTGTGTGTGGTGTGGTGTGTGTGGTGTGGTGTGGTGTGGTGTGTGTGGTGTGTGGTGTGTGTGGTATGTGTGGTGTGGTGTGGTGTGTGTGGTGTGGTGTGTGTAGTGTGGTGTGGTGTGTGTGTGGTGTGGTGTGTGTGGTGTGGTGTGGTGTGTGTAGTGTGGTGTGGTGTATGTAGTGTGGTGTGTGTGTGGTGTGTGTGGTGTGGTGTGGTGTGGTGTGTGTAGTGTGGTGTGGTGTGGTGTTGTGTGTTGTGGTGTGGTGTGTGTGGTGTGGTGTGGTGTGGTGTTTGTGGTGTGTGTGTTTGTGGTGTGGTGTGGTGTGGTGTGTGTGGTGTGGTGTGGTGTGATGTATGCGGTGTGGTGTGGTGTGTGGTGTGTGTGGTGTGTGTGTTTGTGGTGTGGTGTGGTGTGGTGTGGTGTGTGTGGTGTGGTGTGGTGTGATGTGTGTGGTGTGGTGTGGTGTGTGTGGTGTGTGTGGTGTGGTGTGTGTGGTATGGTGTGGTGTGTGTGGTGTGGTGTGTGTGGTGTGGTGTGGTGTGTGTGGTGTGTGGTGTGTGTGGTATGTGTGGTGTGGTGTGGTGTGTGTGGTGTGGTGTGTGTAGTGTGGTGTGGTGTGTGTGTGGTGTGGTGTGTGTGGTGTGGTGTGGTGTGTGTAGTGTGGTGTGGTGTATGTAGTGTGGTGTGTGTGTGGTGTGTGTGGTGTGGTGTGGTGTGGTGTGTGTAGTGTGGTGTGGTGTGGTGTGGTGTGTGTAGTGTGGTGTGGTGTGGTGTGTGTAGTGTGGTGTGGTGTGGTGTGGTGTGGTGTGTGTGGTGTGGTGTGTGTGGTGTGGTGTGGTGTGTGGTGTGTGTGGTATGTGTGGTGTGGTGTGGTGTGTGTAGTGTGGTGTGGTGTGTGTGTGGTGTGGTGTGTGTGGTGTGGTGTGGTGTGTGTGGTGTGGTGTGGTGTGGTGTGTGTGGTGTGGTGTGGTGTGGTGTGGTGTGTGTGGTGTGGTGTGGTGTGGTGTGACAGCCATTTTCCCTTTCCAGACAAGAATTTACTTTTTATTCTTAAATATGAATACTAAAATATTCACAATCGCCAATTTTCTTAAATTGTAGTTCTGCTCGCTTGAATTTCTCCATTTTAGTGCAGTGGTTTTGGCAATTTCTTTGGACCTTTGATTCATTATTTTCCTGTTTTAGGTGTGGTGCTATTAGAAGTATTTGTGATCCTTTAATTCCTCCCCAAATATTTTTTGAATGGTTTTTGGGATGGTGCCAGGTTTCTTCCAGACTTGGCATTATGGCCAAAGTGTTCAGTCTTGGTTTAATCAGACAAGAGAATCTTGTTTCTGATGGTCTGAGTGCCTTTTTGGTGTCTTTTGGCAAACTCCAAGTGGGCTGTCATGTACCTTTTACTGAGGAGTGGCTTCCGTCTTACCATTATACCATAAAGGCCTGATTGGTGGAGTGCATCAGAGATGGTTGTCCTTCTGGAAGTTTCTCCCATCTCCACAGATGAACTCTGGAGCTCTGTCAGAGTGACCATTGAGTTCTTGGTCACCTCTCTGACCAAGGCCCTTCTCCCCCGTTTACTCAGTTTGGCCGGGCGGCTCTAGGAAGAGTCTTGTTGGTTCCATATATCTTCCATTTATGAATGATGGAGGCCACTGTGTTCTTGGGGACCTTCAATGCTGCAGACTTTTTTTGGTAACCTTCCCCAGATCTGTCACTCGACACAATCCTGTCTGGGAGCTCTCAATTTCTTCGACCTCATGGTTTGGTTTTTGCTCTGACAGACACTGACAACTGTAGGACCTTTATATAGACAGGTGTGAGATGTTCCAAATCATGTCTAATCAATTGAATTTTCCACAGGTGGACTCCAATCAAGTTGTCGAAACATCTCAAGGATAATCAATGGAAACAGGATGCATCTAAACTCAATGTAGAGTCTCATAGCAAAAGGGTCTGAATACTTATGTAAATAAGGTGTTTCTGTTTTTATATTTAATATATTTGCTAAAATGTCTGCTATTTATTTGTGTTTATTTATATTATTTGCAAAAATAATGTCTAAAACCCTGATTATGGGATGTTGTGTGTAGATTGATGATTTAAAAAAACAAGTATTTACTCCATTTTATAATGAGGCTGTAACGTTACACAATGTGCGAAAAGTCAAAGGGTCAGAAAACTTTCCCAAGACTCTGTATGTGTTAGTTTGTATAGTAGGTTTAATGTTGATAGTGTGTGAACCCCGCTCACACACACACACACACACACACACACACACACATTCCACCCCCCCCCCACCCCACCCCACACACACCTTCCACCCCTCCCCCCCACACACACGCCTTCCACCCCCCCCCAACCCCACACACACACACCTTCCACCCCTCCCCCCCCACACACACGCCTTCCACCCCCCCCCCCCACCCCACACACACACACCTTCCACCCCTCCCCCCCACACACACGCCTTCCACCCCCCCCCCCCTCCCACACACACACCTTCCACCCCCCCCCCCTCCCACACACACCTCCCCCCTCCCCCCCCTCCCCCCCACACACACGCCTTCCACCCCCTCCCCCCCTCCCACACACACACCTTCCACCACCCCCCCCCTCCCCCTCCCACACACACACACCTTCCACCCCCCCCTCCCCCCCCCCCCCCCCCCACACTCTCTACTTGCCTCTGCATGTGTGTTGTGTGTCCAGGTAGAATGGGGCAGGGCATTGGGCCACACACACTCCGTGAGGTAGTGGTGTGTGAGGCGGACTGGTCCGTGGCTGCAGGGCCTGCTCTGGTTTCAGACACCTCAGACAGTCAGAGGACAGGGGACCCACACATGTCCTACAGGATGGGTGGCAGTCTGACGGGACAGAGAACAAACTAAGTCAACCTGCAGGATGAGTGGCAGGGATGTAGTATGTATATACATGAATGGAGAAATTAAAGCAGCCCAATACAGACATAGTGAAATCCAGCTATAAAACTGGGATATAACACTCTATATAATAACGCTCTGTATAATGCTCTATATAATGCTCTATATAATGCTCTGTATAATGCTCTATATAATGCTCTGTATAATGCTCTGTATAATGCTCTATATAATGCTCTGTATAATGCTCTGTATAATGCTCTGTATAATGCTCTATATAATGCTCTGTATAATGCTCTATATAATGCTCTATATAATGCTCTGTATAATGCTCTATATAATGCTCTGTATAATGCTCTGTATAATGCTCTATATAATGCTCTATATAATGCTCTATATAATGCTCTATATAATGCTCTATATAATGCTCTGTATAATGCTCTATATAATGCTCTGTATAATGCTCTATATAATGCTCTGTATAATGCTCTATATAATGCTCTGTATAATGCTCTATATAATGCTCTGTATAATGCTCTATATAATGCTCTATATAATGCTCTGTATAATGCTCTGTATAATGCTCTATATAATGCTCTGTATAATGCTCTGTATCTGTATAATGCTCTGTATAATGCTCTGTATCTGTATAATGCTCTATATAATGCTCTGTATAATGCTCTATATAATGCTCTGTATAATGCTCTGTATCTGTATAATGCTCTGTATAATGCTCTGTATCTGTATAATGCTCTGTATCTGTATAATGCTCTGTATCTGTATAATGCTCTGTATCTGTATAATGCTCTGTATCTGTATAATGCTCTATATAATGCTCTGTATAATGCTCTATATAATGCTCTGTATAATGCTCTGTATCTGTATAATGCTCTATATAATGCTCTGTATAATGCTCTATATAATGCTCTATATAATGCTTCAAAAGCTAAACTAGTATCATCCTGATGATCCAGATCACCTTTTTTCTCTAACCAGAACCCAGTCACTTACTGAGGCAGGTCCCATCCTGATGGTCCAGTTTGCCTCTAACCAGAACCCAGTCACTTACTGAGGCAGGTCCCATCCTGATGGTCCAGTTTGCCTCTAACCAGAACCCAGTCACTTACTGAGGCAGGTCCCGTCCTGATGGTACAGTTTGCCTCTAACCAGAACCCAGTCACTTACTGAGGCAGGTCCCGTCCTGATGGTCCAGTTTGCCTCTAACCAGAACCCAGTCACTTACTGAGGCAGGTCCCATCCTGATGGTACAGTTTGCCTCTAACCAGAACCCAGTCACTTACTGAGGCAGGTCCCATCCTGATGGTACAGTTTGCCTCTAACCCGAACCCAGTCACTTACTGAGGCAGGTCCCATCCTGATGGTCCAGTTTGCCTCTAACCAGAACCCAGTCACTTACTGAGGCAGGTCCCATCCTGATGGTCCAGTTTGCCTCTAACCAGAACCCAGTCACTTACTGAGGCAGGTCCCATCCTGATGGTCCAGTTTGCCTCTAACCAGAACCCAGTCACTTACTGAGGCAGGTCCCATCCTGATGGTCCAGTTTGCCTCTAACCAGAACCCAGTCATTTACTGAGGCAGGTCCCATCCTGATGGTCCAGTTTGCCTCTAACCAGAACCCAGTCACTTACTGAGGCAGGTCCCATCCTGATGGTAGAGTTTGTCTCTAACCAGAACCCAGTCACTTACTGAGGCAGGTCCCATCCTGATGGTCCAGTTTGCCTCTAACCAGAACCCAGTCACTTACTGAGGCAGGTCCCATCCTGATGGTACAGTTTGTCTCTAACCCGAACCCAGTCATTTACTGAGGCAGGTCCCATCCTGATGGTCCAGTTTGCCTCTAACCAGAACCCAGTCACTTAGTGAGGCAGGTCCCATCCTGATGGTCCAGTTTGCCTCTAACCCGAACCCAGTCACTTACTGAGGCAGGTCCCATCCTGATGGTCCAGTTTGCCTCTAACCAGAACCCAGTCACTTACTGAGGCAGGTCCCATCCTGATGGTCCAGTTTGCCTCTAACCAGAACCCAGTCACTTACTGAGGCAGGTCCCATCCTGATGGTACAGTTTGCCTCTAACCCGAACCCAGTCACTTACTGAGGCAGGTCCCATCCTGATGGTCCAGTTTGCCTCTAACCAGAACCCAGTCATTTACTGAGGCAGGTCCCATCCTGATGGTCCAGTTTGCCTCTAACCAGAACCCAGTCACTTACTGAGGCAGGTCCCATCCTGATGGTAGAGTTTGTCTCTAACCAGAACCCAGTCACTTACTGAGGCAGGTCCCATCCTGATGGTCCAGTTTGCCTCTAACCAGAACCCAGTCACTTACTGAGGCAGGTCCCATCCTGATGGTACAGTTTGCCTCTAACCCGAACCCAGTCACTTACTGAGGCAGGTCCCATCCTGATGGTCCAGTTTGCCTCTAACCCGAACCCAGTCACTTACTGAGGCAGGTCCCATCCTGATGGTCCAGTTTGCCTCTAACCAGAACCCAGTCACTTACTGAGGCAGGTCCCATCCTGATGGTCCAGTTTGCCTCTAACCAGAACCCAGTCACTTACTGAGGCAGGTCCCATCCTGATGGTCCAGTTTGCCTCTAACCCGAACCCAGTCACTTACTGAGGCAGGTCCCATCCTGATGGTACAGCCCCTGTCCGCAGGCCTCCAGACACTGGCCCTGGTGGAAGGACAGTCCCTGGGTGCAGAGGGAACACTGGGACACAGCGGAGCCGGAGCAGGACCAGCAGGAGCTGTGACAGGCTGAGAGAAGAGGTCAGAGGTCAATCACACTGTAGGAACCTGTTAGGAGTATACAGTTTGTGCAGGGTTTTGGTCCAGCCCAGCACTAATACACATAGTTAACACATATAGTATCAGTGAGGAAGCCTATTGGTTAATAGAGTTATGGTGGGCAGTAAAATCTGCCCCCCCCCGTACCCCTACAATTTGGTTGAAAGCGGAAGGCAAGTTTTGGTTGGACCTTGTCTGCAATTGACTATCCAATAAATGTTTTTTTAATATATTTTTTAGTTAATGTAAACTCTGTGAGGAGGTGCTGACCTCTGCAGTGGCCATGACTGTCAAGGTAATGCTGATCCGGACAGTGGGAAATACATTTCCCATGATGCATAGCAGAGCCCGGGGGGCAGCTCATGCAGTTGGGGTTGTCGGGGTAACAGGTGATGCAGGATGAGTCGCACGCTGTGGGAATGACACACACAAACAGTCAGATTTAGATTTTACCTTATAAAACGTAGCTTATTCAAACATGTTCTCAGAACATTACTTAATAACCTTCAATAACCTATCATTTCCATTCTCAGAACGTTACTTACAGTACACTTAAAGGCACTGTAATAACCTTCAATAACCTATCATTTCCATTCTCAGAACGTTAATAAAACCTCCCAGGAAAACTTTCAGGGAACCATAGTAAAACGTTCTCAGAACCTCCCTGTAACCACAGTAAAATGTTCTCAGAACCTCCCCGGAACCATAGTAAAACATTCTCAGAACATCCTTGGAACCATAGTAAAACGTTCTCAGAACCTCCCCGGAACCATAGTAAAACATTCTCAGAACATCCTTGGAACCATAGTAAAACGTTCTCAGAACCTCCCCGGAACCATAGTAAAACATTCTCAGAACTTCCTTGGAACCAGAGTAAAACGTTCTCAGAACCTCCCCGGAACCATAGTAAAACATTCTCAGAACTTCCTTGGAACCAGAGTAAAACATTCTCAGAACCTCCCTGGAACCAGAGTAAAACATTCTCAGAACATCCTTGGAACCACAGTAAAACATTCTCAGAACCTCCCTGGAACCATAGTAAAACATTCTCAGAACATCCTTGGAACCATAGTACAACATTTTCAGAACCTCCCTGGAACCAGAGTAAAACGTTCTCAGAACTTCCCCGGAACCATAGTAAAACATTCTCAGAACCTCTCTGGAACCAGAGTAAAACATTATCAGAACCTCCCTGGAACCAGAGTAAAACATTCTCAGAACC
>NC_048570.1:5828617-5831117 GCF_013265735.2 Oncorhynchus mykiss
AAGGAGAGGGAACGGAGAATCACCAACCGCCTCTGTCTCTATTGCGGTTCTGCTGGCCATTTTGTCACTTCATGTCCAGTAAAAGCCAGAGCTCATCAGTAAGCGGAGGGCTACTGGTGAGCGCTACTACTCCTGTCTCTCCTTCAAGATCCTGCACTACCTTGTCGGTCCATCTACGCTGGACCGGTTCGTCAGCTTCCTGCAGTGCCTTAATAGACTCTGGGGCCAAGGGCTGTTTTATGGACGAGACCTGGGCTCGGGAACATGACATTCCTCTCAGACAGTTAAGGGAGTCCACGGCCTTGTTCGCCCTGGATAGTAGTCCTCTCCCCAGGATTCAGCGTGAGACGCTACCTTTAACCCTCACTGTTTCTGGTAATCATAGCGAAACCATTTCTTTTTTGATTTTTCGTTCACCTTTTACACCTGTTGTTTTGGGCCATCCCTGGCTAGTTTGTCATAATCCTTCCATTAATTGGTCTAGTAATTCTATCCTCTCCTGGAACGTCTCTTGTCATGTGAAATGTTTAATGTCTGCTATCCCTCCTGTTTCCTCTGTCTCTTCTTCTCAGGAGGAGCCTGGTGATTTGACAGGGGTGCCGGAGGAATATCACGATCTGCGCACGGTGTTCAGTCGGTCCAGGGCCACCTCTCTTCCTCCACACCGGTCGTATGATTGTAGTATTGATCTCCTTCCGGGAACCACTCCCCCCCGGGGTAGACTATACTCTCTGTCGGCTCCCGAACGTAAGGCTCTCGAGGATTATTTGTCTGTAGCTCTTGACGCCGGTACCATAGTCCCCTCCTCCTCTCCCGCCGGAGCGGGGTTTTTTTTTGTCAAGAAGAAGGACGGGTCTCTGCGCCCCTGCATAGATTATCGAGGGCTGAATGACATAACAGTTAAGAATCGTTATCCGCTTCCTCTTATGTCCTCAGCCTTCGAGATCCTGCAGGGAGCCAGGTTTTTCACTAAGTTGGACCTTCGTAACGCTTACCATCTCGTGCGCATCAGGGAGGGGGACGAGTGGAAGACGGCGTTTAACACTCCGTTAGGGCACTTTGAATACCGGGTTCTTCCTTTCGGCCTCGCTAACGCTCCAGCTGTCTTTCAGGCATTAGTCAATGATGTCCTGAGAGACATGCTGAACATCTTTGTTTTCGTTTACCTTGACGATATCCTGATTTTTTCACCGTCACTCCAGATTCATCTTCAGCACGTTCGACGTGTCCTCCAGCGCCTTTTAGAGAATTGTCTTTTTGTGAAGGCTGAGAAGTGCACTTTTCATGCCTCCTCCGTCACATTTCTCGGTTCTGTTATTTCCGCTGAAGGCATTAAGATGGATCCCGCTAAGGTCCAAGCTGTCATTGATTGTCACGCGTCGAGCTGCAGCGCTTTCTCGGCTTCGCGAACTTCTATCGTCGTTTCATCCGTAATTTCGGTCAGGTGGCAGCTCCTCTCACAGGCCTTACTTCTGTCAAGACGTGCTTTAAGTGGTCCGTTTCCGCCCAGGGAGCTTTTGATCTCCTCAAGAATCGTTTTACATCCGCTCCTATCCTTGTTACACCTGACGTCTCTAGACAGTTCGTTGTCGAGGTTGACGCGTCAGAGGTGGGCGTGGGAGCCATTCTTTCTCAGCGCTCCCTCTCTGACGACAAGGTCCACCCATGCGCGTATTTTTCTCATCGCCTGTCCCCGTCGGAACGTAACTATGATGTGGGAAACCGCGAACTGCTCGCCATCCGGTTAGCCCTAGGCGAATGGCGACAGTGGTTGGAGGGGGCGACCGTTCCTTTTGTCGTTTGGACTGACCATAGGAACCTTGAGTACATCCGTTCTGCCAAACGACTTAATGCGCGTCAGGCGCGTTGGGCGCTGTTTTTCGCTCGTTTCGAGTTCGTGATTTCTTATCGTCCGGGCTCTAAGAACACCAAGCCTGATGCTTTATCTCGTCTCTTCAGTTCTTCAGTAGCCTCCACTGACCCCGAGGGGATTCTCCCTGAGGGGCGTGTTGTCGGGTTGACTGTCTGGGGAATTGAGAGGCAGGTAAAGCAAGCGCTCACTCACACTCCGTCGCCGCGCGCTTGTCCTAGGAACCTTCTTTTCGTTCCCGTTCCTACTCGTCTGGCCGTTCTTCAGTGGGCTCACTCTGCCAAGTTAGCCGGCCACCCTGGCGTTCGGGGTACGCTTGCTTCCATTCGCCAGCGTTTTTGGTGGCCCACCCGGGAGCATGACACGCGTCGTTTCGTGGCTGCTTGTTCGGTCTGCGCGCAGACTAAGTCCGGTAACTCCCCTCCTGCCGGCCGTCTCAGGCCGCTTCCCATTCCCTCTCGACCGTGGTCTCACATCGCCTTAGATTTTGTCACCGGACTGCCTTCGTCAGCGGGGAAGACTGTTATTCTTACGGTTGTCGATAGGTTCTCTAAGGCGGCTCATTTCATTCCCCTTGCTAAGCTTCCTTCTGCTAAAGAGACGGCACAAATCATCATCGAGAATGTTTTC
>NC_048570.1:5836117-5863617 GCF_013265735.2 Oncorhynchus mykiss
GGGGGCTGGTCTATATGGATGTTTGGGGGGTTGGTCTATATGGATGTTTGGGGGGTTGGTCTATATGGATGTTTGGGGGTTGACCTATATGGATGTTTGGGGGGTTGACCTATATGGATGTTTGGGGGTTGACCTATATGGATGTTTGGGGGTTGGCCTATATGGATGTTTGGGGGTTGGTCTATATGGATGTTTGGGGGTTGGTCTATATGGATGTTTGGGGGTTGGCTTATATGGATGTTTGGGGGGTTGACCTATATGGATGTTTGGGGGTTGACCTATATGGATGTTTGGGGGGTTGACCTATATGGATGTTTGGGGGTTGACCTATATGGATGTTTGGGGGTTGGCCTATATGGATGTTTGGGGGTTGGTCTATATGGATGTTTGGGGGTTGGTCTATATGGACGTTTGGGGGTTGGTCTATATGGACGTTTGGGGGTTGGTCTATATGGATGTTTGGGGGGTTGACCTATATCGATGTTTGGGGGTTGGCCTATATGGATGTTTTGGGGGTTGGTCTATATGGATGTTTGGGGGGTTGACCTATATGGATGTTTGGGGGTTGACCTATATGGATGTTTTGGGGGTTGACCTATATGGATGTTTTGGGGGTTGGTCTATATGGATGTTTTGGGGGTTGGTCTATATGGATGTTTGGGGGTTGGTCTATATGGATGTTTGGGGGTTGGTCTATATGGATGTTTTGGGGGTTGGCCTATATGGATGTTTGGGGGTTGGCCTATATGGATGTTTGGGGGTTGGCCTATATGGATGTTTGGGGGTTGGTCTATATGGATGTTTGGGGGTTGGTCTGTATGGATGTTTGGGGGTGGTCTATATGGATGTTTGGGGGTTGGCCTATATGGATGTTTGGGGGTTGGCCTATATGGACGTTTGGGGTTGACCTATATGGATGTTTTGGGGTTGACCTATATGGATGTTTGGGGGTTGGCCTATATGGATGTTTGGGGGTTGACCTATATGGATGTTTTGGGGGTTGACCTATATGGATGTTTTGGGGGTTGGTCTATATGGATGTTTGGGGGTTGGTCTATATGGATGTTTGGGTGTTGGTCTATATGGATGTTTTGGGGGTTGGCCTATATGGATGTTTGGGGGTTGGCCTATATGGATGTTTGGGGGTTGGTCTATATGGATGTTTGGGGGTTGGTCTGTATGGATGTTTGGGGGTGGTCTATATGGATGTTTGGGGGTTGGCCTATATGGATGTTTGGGGGTTGGCCTATATGGACGTTTGGGGTTGACCTATATGGATGTTTTGGGGTTGACCTATATGGATGTTTGGGGGGTGTACCTCCTTAATGAACAAATATTCTATATTATTGTGCTTCTGGAGAAATATGATACAAAGCACATTTCTGCTCAAGTAGAAATATTATCTAATTCAGGCTATGAGATACGATATACCATATAAAAGGGCTAAAGAGGAACATACTGTACCAGTTTCCACTAGATTTCAGACCCCATATAGTATTAGCATCACTTATAGCCACTCAACATCAGGGATGAGCACTTCACAGCTCAAGAAACTCCCTTTCTCTCTCTCTCTCTCTCTCTCTCTCTCTCTCTCTCTCTCTCACACACACACACACACACACACACACACACACACACACACACACACACACACACAGTCCTCCCCAGATGAGGCATGGTATTGGAAATAGCCCGGTCTAATCCGGCCTAATGGGCTTCAAGAAAATCTGTGGATTTATAGACCATTAGGGAACGTTGAGCGGAGGGAGACAATTCCCATCTCGTGGTCATTAAAGAGATTCTTCGGTACTTTTTTTTGTACTTCTTCATAGCCAGTCGTTCTGAAAAGTAGCACTCGCAAGGCGAATGTGGTCCCAAAACAAATTGCGTACTACATTGCGCCACGTCATTGCTCTGTCTCTCTCTGCTGTGTCCACTGAGTTGTTGGGCCAGCCCTGCAACCACATTGGAAAACAGTGGGTAGGCTTCTTGCTAGCTGTCACTCATTTACGAGGGGCTGAAGCTCATTGGCTAGAACTGCTAGGAGTCGTGGGGGGGGGCAAATGGCGCAGGCATCTTCAAGAAAACAGCTTTCAAACTAGGGATTTCGTGGCTAATCGAGGTAAGACAGTGATTATGCTAATGGGCTACCACTGGGCTACCCTGCCGCCCCGCCTGTCTTTAAGGTGTTGAACTAAAGTCAGGAGTTAGAGAGGTAATTAGTGGTCTAGTGGGTCGACAATACAGTCTCTCTCTCTCTCTGTCTCAACAGAGGTGCTGAATGTGGATATCTCAACAGAGCTATGGTCATGTGTGGATTTGGAATTGGCCAGCAGTGCATATTCTCTTCCATATTAATTTCCCCCTTCTCTCTTTCTCTCTCAATTTCAATTAAAATTTTAATTTAAAGGCTTTATTGGCATGAGAAAATCATGTTTACATTGCCAAAGCAAGTCTCTCTCTCTCTTAATCTCAACGTAAGGGGGCTTTATTGGCATGGGAAACACATGTTTACATTGCCAAAGCAAGTCTCTCTCTCTCTTAATCTCAACGTAAGGGGGCTTTATTGGCATGGGAAACACATGTTTACATTGCCAAAGCAAGTCTCTCTCTCTCTTAATCTCAACGTAAGGGGGCTTTATTGGCATGGGAAACACATGTTTACATTGCCAAAGCAAGTCTCTCTCTCTCTTAATCTCAACGTAAGGGGGCTTTATTGGCATGGGAAACACATGTTTACATTGCCAAAGCAAGTCTCTCTCTCTCTTAATCTCAACGTAAGGGGGCTTTATTTGTATGGGAAACACATGTTTACATTGCCAAAGCAAGTCTCTCTCTCTCTTAATCTCAACGTAAGGGGGCTTTATTGGCATGGGAAACACATGTTTACATTGCCAAAGCAAGTCTCTCTCTCTCTTAATCTCAACGTAAGGGGGCTTTATTGGCATGGGAAACACATGTTTACATTGCCAAAGCAAGTCTCTCTCTCTCTTAATCTCAACGTAAGGGGGCTTTATTGGCATGGGAAACACATGTTTACATTGCCAAAGCAAGTCTCTCTCTCTCTTAATCTCAACGTAAGGGGGCTTTATTGGCATGGGAAACACATGTTTACATTGCCAAAGCAAGTCTCTCTCTTAATCGCAACGTAAGGGGGCTTTATTGGCATGGGAAACACATGTTTACATTGCCAAAGCAAGTCTCTCTCTCTCTTAATCTCAACGTAAGGGGGCTTTATTGGCATGGGAAACACATGTTTACATTGCCAAAGCAAGTCTCTCTCTCTCTTAATCTCAACGTAAGGGGGCTTTATTGGCATGGGAAACACATGTTTACATTGCCAAAGCAAGTCTCTCTCTCTCTTAATCTCAACGTAAGGGGGCTTTATTGGCATGGGAAACACATGTTTACATTGCCAAAGCAAGTCTCTCTCTCTCTTAATCTCAACGTAAGGGGGCTTTATTGGCATGGGAAACACATGTTTACATTGCCAAACCAAGTCTCTCTCTCTCTTAATCTCAACGTAAGGGGGCTTTATTGGCATGGGAAACACATGTTTACATTGCCAAAGCAAGTCTCTCTCTCTCTTAATCTCAACGTAAGGGGGCTTTATTGGCATGGGAAACACATGTTTACATTGCCAAAGCAAGTCTCTCTCTCTCTTAATCTCAACGTAAGGGGGCTTTATTGGCATGGGAAACACATGTTTACATTGCCAAAGCAAGTCTCTCTCTCTCTTAATCTCAACGTAAGGGGGCTTTATTGGCATGGGAAACATATGTTTACATTGCCAAAGCAAGTCTCTCTCTCTCTTAATCTCAACGTAAGGGGGCTTTATTGGCATGGGAAACACATGTTTACATTGCCAAAGCAAGTCTCTCTCTCTCTTAATCTCAACGTAAGGGGGCTTTATTGGCATGGGAAACACATGTTTACATTGCCAAACCAAGTCTCTCTCTCTCTTAATCTCAACGTAAGGGGGCTTTATTGGCATGGGAAACACATGTTTACATTGCCAAAGCAAGTCTCTCTCTCTCTTAATCTCAACGTAAGGGGGCTTTATTGGCATGGGAAACACATGTTTACATTGCCAAAGCAAGTCTCTCTCTCTCTTAATCTCAACGTAAGGGGGCTTTATTGGCATGGGAAACACATGTTTACATTGCCAAAGCAAGTCTCTCTCTCTCTTAATCTCAACGTAAGGGGGCTTTATTGGCATGGGAAACACATGTTTACATTGCCAAAGCAAGTCTCTCTCTCTCTTAATCTCAACGTAAGGGGGCTTTATTGGCATGGGAAACACATGTTTACATTGCCAAAGCAAGTCTCTCTCTCTCTTAATCTCAACGTAAGGGGGCTTTATTGGCATGGGAAACACATGTTTACATTGCCAAAGCAAGTCTCTCTCTCTCTTAATCTCAACGTAAGGGGGCTTTATTGGCATGGGAAACACATGTTTACATTGCCAAAGCAAGTCTCTCTCTCTCTTAATCTCAACGTAAGGGGGCTTTATTGGCATGGGAAACACATGTTTACATTGCCAAAGCAAGTCTCTCTCTCTCTTAATCTCAACGTAAGGGGGCTTTATTGGCATGGGAAACACATGTTTACATTGCCAAAGCAAGTCTCTCTCTCTCTTAATCTCAACGTAAGGGGGCTTTATTGGCATGGGAAACACATGTTTACATTGCCAAAGCAAGTCTCTCTCTCTCTTAATCTCAACGTAAGGGGGCTTTATTGGCATGGGAAACACATGTTTACATTGCCAAAGCAAGTCTCTCTCTCTCTTAATCTCAACGTAAGGGGGCTTTATTGGCATGGGAAACACATGTTTACATTGCCAAAGCAAGTCTCTCTCTCTCTTAATCTCAACGTAAGGGGGCTTTATTGGCATGGGAAACACATGTTTACATTGCCAAAGCAAGTCTCTCTCTCTCTTAATCTCAACGTAAGGGGGCTTTATTGGCATGGGAAACACATGTTTACATTGCCAAAGCAAGTCTCTCTCTCTCTTAATCTCAACGTAAGGGGGCTTTATTGGCATGGGAAACACATGTTTACATTGCCAAAGCAAGTCTCTCTCTCTCTTAATCTCAACGTAAGGGGGCTTTATTGGCATGGGAAACACATGTTTACATTGCCAAAGCAAGTCTCTCTCTCTCTTAATCTCAACGTAAGGGGGCTTTATTGGCATGGGAAACACATGTTTACATTGCCAAAGCAAGTCTCTCTCTCTCTTAATCTCAACGTAAGGGGGCTTTATTGGCATGGGAAACATATGTTTACATTGCCAAAGCAAGTCTCTCTCTCTCTTAATCTCAACGTAAGGGGGCTTTATTGGCATGGGAAACACATGTTTACATTGCCAAAGCAAGTCTCTCTCTCTCTTAATCTCAACGTAAGGGGGCTTTATTGGCATGGGAAACACATGTTTACATTGCCAAAGCAAGTCTCTCTCTCTCTTAATCTCAACGTAAGGGGGCTTTATTGGCATGGGAAACACATGTTTACATTGCCAAAGCAAGTCTCTCTCTCTCTTAATCTCAACGTAAGGGGGCTTTATTGGCATGGGAAACACATGTTTACATTGCCAAAGCAAGTCTCTCTCTCTCTTAATCTCAACGTAAGGGGGCTTTATTGGCATGGGAAACACATGTTTACATTGCCAAAGCAAGTCTCTCTCTCTCTTAATCTCAACGTAAGGGGGCTTTATTGGCATGGGAAACACATGTTTACATTGCCAAACCAAGTCTCTCTCTCTCTTAATCTCAACGTAAGGGGGCTTTATTGGCATGGGAAACACATGTTTACATTGCCAAAGCAAGTCTCTCTCTCTCTTAATCTCAACGTAAGGGGGCTTTATTGGCATGGGAAACACATGTTTACATTGCCAAAGCAAGTCTCTCTCTCTCTTAATCTCAACGTAAGGGGGCTTTATTGGCATGGGAAACACATGTTTACATTGCCAAAGCAAGTCTCTCTCTCTCTTAATCTCAACGTAAGGGGGCTTTATTGGCATGGGAAACACATGTTTACATTGCCAAAGCAAGTCTCTCTCTCTCTTAATCTCAACGTAAGGGGGCTTTATTGGCATGGGAAACACATGTTTACATTGCCAAAGCAAGTCTCTCTCTCTCTTAATCTCAACGTAAGGGGGCTTTATTGGCATGGGAAACACATGTTTACATTGCCAAAGCAAGTCTCTCTCTCTCTTAATCTCAACGTAAGGGGGCTTTATTGGCATGGGAAACACATGTTTACATTGCCAAAGCAAGTCTCTCTCTCTCTTAATCTCAACGTAAGGGGGCTTTATTGGCATGGGAAACACATGTTTACATTGCCAAACCAAGTCTCTCTCTCTCTTAATCTCAACGTAAGGGGGCTTTATTGGCATGGGAAACACATGTTTACATTGCCAAAGCAAGTCTCTCTCTCTCTTAATCTCAACGTAAGGGGGCTTTATTGGCATGGGAAACACATGTTTACATTGCCAAACCAAGTCTCTCTCTCTCTTAATCTCAACGTAAGGGGGCTTTATTGGCATGGGAAACACATGTTTACATTGCCAAAGCAAGTCTCTCTCTCTCTTAATCTCAACGTAAGGGGGCTTTATTGGCATGGGAAACACATGTTTACATTGCCAAAGCAAGTCTCTCTCTCTCTTAATCTCAACGTAAGGGGGCTTTATTGGCATGGGAAACACATGTTTACATTGCCAAAGCAAGTCTCTCTCTCTCTTAATCTCAACGTAAGGGGGCTTTATTGGCATGGGAAACACATGTTTACATTGCCAAAGCAAGTCTCTCTCTCTCTTAATCTCAACGTAAGGGGGCTTTATTGGCATGGGAAACACATGTTTACATTGCCAAAGCAAGTCTCTCTCTCTCTTAATCTCAACGTAAGGGGGCTTTATTGGCATGGGAAACACATGTTTACATTGCCAAAGCAAGTCTCTCTCTCTCTTAATCTCAACGTAAGGGGGCTTTATTGGCATGGGAAACACATGTTTACATTGCCAAAGCAAGTCTCTCTCTCTCTTAATCTCAACGTAAGGGGGCTTTATTGGCATGGGAAACACATGTTTACATTGCCAAAGCAAGTCTCTCTCTCTCTTAATCTCAACGTAAGGGGGCTTTATTGGCATGGGAAACACATGTTTACAAACCAAGTGAAGGAGATCAAAATAAAAAAAAGTAAAATAAACAGAAAAGAATTACACAAAAGTTACAAAAGAATAAAGACATTTCAACTGTCATATTATATTATATATTATACAGTGTTAAAGTAACGATTAAAGTACAAAAGGTCAAATGAACAAACATAAATATGGGTTGTATTTATTTATGTTGTTTCTTCTTCGCTGGTTGCCCTTTTCGTGCTGCTACTGTGACGGCACACTGTGGTATTTCACACAATAGATATTGGAGTTTATTTTGTTTGTAATCTGAGGGAAATATGTGACTCGTTTCAATAAACTTGGAGTCATGCGTCATTACTTCAAAGGCCTTTTGAACGTAAACTTTTTTTATTTTCTTTTAAAAATCAAAATGCGTTTTTTTTGGGGGGGGGCAGAAACATCTGGAATATTTGAACATTTATCTGCCTTAATAACAAGTGTGAATATAATAATAATAATATAATAATATAACAATAAAATATGAATATTATTTTTAAATCACGAGCCTAGTTGGTTTAGCCACGGAAAAAGCCAGGAACCTTCCCGCTGGCCATGATTGGCTGAGATAATGGATGGGCTGGACATGCCGGGAGATTATTTCGGATTGGTCTGCCATGTAGCACGCTTCTGTCTATAACATGAGCTGGACAGTATGTCTAGGTAATATACGCAGCTTTAAAAAAAAAAAAAAGATATCACGTAGAAGAAGTACAGAAGTGTTGTTCTCCACTTCCTGGAAGACCGGATTTCAGTGGAATCAGAGTATGATGACTAAAGATGTGGAGAAAATTCTGCCGTTTGATTGCAAATATGCAGAGGGAGTCGAAAAGAGAACACGCACAAGGCTGTTGTATAAAACACCTGTCTCCGGATGACATCTTCAAACTAAGGGCAACAACGGCATCCGTGACAGAGAGGGAGACCCATCCATCCATGTATACTTGTAAGACAGGCTCGCTCGCTACATTTTCAGATATTACAAGTTTCTAATTTAGTCAGAAAGTCATTTTCATTTCAAGTTAAAGTATACTTTTTAGCTAGCTAGCTAATGTAAGCTAGCTGGCTTGCTAGCTAACATTACGTGTATGATCTGTGTAGTAATTTTATTCGTATCTCAGAGTCATTTGCATTGCTAGTTATAGACTAGTGTTAGCTAGCTTGCTAAAATTGAAACTAGTTGGTTAGCTACCTGCAGATTCATCCAGGGTAGTAACATTATGAGTTGGTATTATGGTTCATTGTTTAGCTAGCTAACTACATGTACATGTCTTAATTAACAAAAGACTCCACTATGCAAGTAACCATTTCGATAGAATGTTCATGATGTCACTGTGACAACTGTCGATAGGGTGCGTTCATAAATTGTGTTGCTGTCCTGGTCCTGGGGCTCTGTTTATAAACACAAACAGACCCCACAGAGCCCCAGGACCAGATTTCTTAGGGGACCTTTATCCGGACTCATCTCTCCATAAAGGGCAAATAAACTCTTGCTCTCTCTTTCTGTCTCTCTCTCTCCCTTTCTCTCTCTTTTTACTTTCTTTCTCTTTCTTTCTCTCGTTCTCTAGTGAGGCTACGAACGATAAATAGATACTCACGCAGGCACTGAGTGGGGTCCTGGTAGGACCCCGGGTCACAGGTGGCCACGCAGTGCCTGTTGTTTAATAGCAAGGACCCCCCACAGGACGAGCACTCAAAGTCATTCTCACAGGTGGCACAGGACGACTGGCAGGCTGCAGAGGGAGAGAGAGAGGAGGGAGGGAGGGAATAGAGAGAAAAAGTTAATTAATCCTCATAAACATACCACATTCTTCGTTCATATACACAATTCCCTATCATGTCATTTACTGTACGTGAGTGTTCCTGAATGTCAATACCTTTCATCTTCAACCCCCTTATCAGCTGATTTCGTGAAAGCACACACCACAACTCTAAACTACGTTTCTCCCAACTTTTCTATCTGCATTTATATTTACATTAGAGTGCATACATTTTCATACGGGTCCCCTTGTGGGAATAAAACCCACAACACTGGTGTTGCCAACACCATGTTCTACCAACTGAGCCACACAGGATCTGCAGTTGACTCTGACAACATAGGACCAGAACACTGAGGACGTCTCCTGTTCTCACACTAAGGTAAGCTGTTAAACCAAGTTGAAAACCCAATTGGAACGTTCCCTTAAAGTTGTCGGAACGTTCTCCGTTACCAGGGATTCCATTCTCATCCATTATCATTCCAGAACATTTTGATCCTCAGGGCCATGATTAGGTACTTTTCAAGTGATGGCTTGATCCCCACACTGTGTCTGTCTTTATCCCTCTCTATTCTAGTGCTCTCTCTCTGCCTCACTCTCTCTCTCTGCCTCACTCTCTATATGTCTCACGCTCTCTCTGCCTCACGTTCTCTCTGCCTCGCTCTCTCTATGTCTCACTCTCTCTATGTCTCACTCTCTCTCTGCCTCACGTTCTCTCTGCCTCGCTCTCTCTATGTCTCACTCTCTCTCTGCCTGACTCTTTCTACGTCTCACTCTCTCTCTGCCTCATGCTCTCTCTGTCTCCCTTTCTCTGTGTCTCATTCTGTCTTACTCTCTGTCTCACTCTCTCTGTGTCTGTCTTTAACCCTCTCTATGTCTCATTCTTTGTGTGTCTCAATCTCTGTGTGTCTCACTCTCTGTGTCTTTCTCTTGATCTCTCTCTCTAACCATCTCTCTACACTTTTCACCTATGCAATACAATGGACACACCTCTAAAAACCTGATGGCTGAGCATGTCTTCTCTTGACCTCTGTGTTATGGCTACTAACCACTACTAACCACTACTGACCACTACTAACCACTACTATCCACTACTAACCACTACTATCCACTACTAACCACTAATAAACACAACTATCCACAACTAACAACTACTAACCACTGCTAACCACTACTAACCACTACTATCCACTACTAACCACTACTATCCACTACTAACCTCTACTATCCACTACTATCCACTACTAACCACTACTATCCACTACTAACCACTACTATCCACTACTATCCACTACTAACCACTACTATCCACTACTAACCACTACTATCCACTACTATCCACTACTAACCACTACTATCCACTACTAACCACTACTATCCACTTCTAACCACTACTATCCACTACTAACCACTACTATCCACTACTAACCACTACTAAATACTACTACCCACTACTAACCACTACTAACCACTACTAAATACTACTACCCACTACTATCCACTACTAACCACTACTAAATACTACTACCCACTACTAACCACTACTAACCACTACTATCCACAACTAGCAACTACTAACCACTGCTAACCACTGCTAACCACTATGCTGATAACTCTAGTAGCTTTATCTCCCACTGATAACTTTAGGCAGGTTTACAGCCTCAGGACATACCAGGACATGATGTTGACAGGATGTTACATACCAGGACATGATGTTGACAGGATGTTACATACCAGGACACGATGCTGATAGGATGACCTATGACCTATGTTATCAGGAGGTCAAGAGGCTTCCGATTCCGGTGGCATGCACTGAACAACGTGGCCTTATCGTGGCTCTCTTTTGCAAAATGAATAGGAATGAACTGACTTGTTTTCTAAAATGATGAATTGTAAACACCATATTAAGGTGTGGAAGATTCATTGTATGACAAGAAAAAAACGAGCAGGTCTATTTCAGATAGCATAGTCTGTCCGTTCACAATTCACCTGTGGGAACATGGCACCTGTCAACACCAGACAAGAGAAAGAACTGGCTGCTACTATCCCAGAGATTGTTCGTGAGGAGATTACCTCTGCCGTTGAATGAATCACTCGTATTTCTCACTCCCAAAGTGGAAACCTTTTCAACAAAGTGGGAAGTCTGGAGAAGGCAGGCCAACGGGACAGAGGTACGACTCCATAATCTGGTGACAGCGCAGGCTAAATTAGAAGGGGGGCAATCAATCTCCTTGAATTGTTCGCCTTGAATCGTTATCGGGGAAGGCTCTGACCTTTGCAGAGAAGAGGATCAGTATCTACCCAGACCTGAGAACTGTTAAAACAGAGGGAGATCTACAACGAGGCGAGAGCTACGCAATCTAAATCTGAGATGCAGCCTCATTCTACACCGGCAAATCTCATCCTGACCTTCCAGACAGAACACACACACAACACGCTCCTTCTCCACTGCCAAGGAGGAGGCTCAAGACTTCTGTGAGAATCACATAAAAAAAAAAAAAACTAACACACAAGGGGACAAGCCAAAAGATCAAGGCTAACCTCAATACGTCTGGCTCAATAGTCAGGTGTGCCATCCATTCACAATCACGCAGCATAGCCTTTGGCTGTAGTGATGCCCTCAGCATAAGATAACAATGAGGACACCGCTTCAAGTGAGTACAAGAAACAATATTCATATTAACGCTGAGTATTGTTCTTTGTTATTATCATAATGCCTATGGTCCAGAACCTGGTTTCCCAAAGGATCCCCTATCCCAACGATGAACTTAAAAACCTAAAGATGCCCTTGGAGGAAACCCGTACCCAGCTAATGAATACAGCGATGACACTACGCCAATTAATGAACAGTGGACAATATAGTGAGACGTTACACAGACTGGATCTACTTCCTGGTGGGGCTACAGAGCATTGAATCACTGGGAAAAAAAGATGGCAATAGAAGAAGGAAGAAATTCAACGAGATTACTTTTTTAGGGGGGGGGGGGGGGGGGGGGGTTGCTACTGCTAAGGAGACATTGCCAATCTCATATGTGCTACTACACGGTATCTTTTGGTATTTGTCTTCCTGTTGATTGCTGTTCACCTTCGTTTTAGGGCAGGTTATTGAATTTTTCTCCCAGGAAGGACTTGGCCTACAGGCTATGATGAATGTTTGTGAAGATCTAGATTATAGACCCATACCCTGTAAATAGTACCGTGCACATGAATGATTGATAAAAAATGGAGGGCAAATTTATTTTTAAGGTGATATAAACCACATTGCTCATAATACTGCTACAGTGTGTTATTACTCCTACAGCTACAGTATGTTATTACTCCTGCAGTATGTTATTACTCCTACAGTATGTTATTACTCCTACAGTATGTTATTACTCCTACAGTATGTTATTACTCCTACAGTATGTTATTACTGCTACAGTATGTTATTACTCCTACAGTATGTTATTACTACCATAGTATGTTATTACTCCTACAGTGTGTTATTACTCCTACAGTATGTTATTACTCCTACAGTATGTTATTACTCCTACAGTATGTTATTACTCCTTCAGCTACAGTATGTTATCACTGCTACAGTATGTTATTACTGCTACAGTATGTTATTACTGCTGCTGTATGTTATTAGTCCTACAGTATGTTATTACTCCTACAGTATGTTATTACTCCTACAGTATGTTATTACTGCTACAGTATGTTATTACTGCTGCTGTATGTTATTAGTCCTACAGTATGTTATTACTCCTACAGTATGTTATTACTCCTACAGTATGTTATTACTCCTTCAGCTACAGTATGTTATTACTGCTACAGTATGTTATTACTGCTACAGTATGTTATTACTGCTGCTGTATGTTATTAGTCCTACAGTATGTTATTACTCCTACAGTATGTTATTACTCCTACAGTATGTTATTACTACCATAGTATGTTATTACTCCTACAGTATGTTATTACTCCTTCAGCTACAGTATGTTATTACTGCTACAGTATGTTATTACTACCATAGTATGTTATTACTACCATAGTATGTTATTACTCCTACAGTATGTTATTACTACCATAGTATGTTATTACTCCTACAGTATGTTATTACTACCATAGTATGTTATTACTCCTACAGTATGTTATTACTACCATAGTATGTTATTACTCCTGCCGTATGGTATTACTCCTACAGCTACAGTATGGTATTACTCCTACAGTATGTTATTACTTCTACTTCTACAGTATGTTATTGACTGTTTAAGCAAATTTGTCATTTTTCCTTTCATTAGATTTTTTCTTCATTAGTCACCATAACTCACCAAACTGGAAAGGTCTTAAAATGTTTACTTATTTAATGTTTTACTGAAACAAGATTATCTGGTCTGATGAAACAAAGACGTAACTCTTTGGCCTGAATTCCAAGCATCACATCTGGACTCAACCTGGCTCCACCACTACGGTGAAGCATGGTGGTGGCAGCATCCTGCTGTGGGGACGTTTATCAGCAGTAGGGACTGGGAGACTAGTCAGGATTGAGGGAAATATGAACGGAGCAAAGTACAGGGCGATCCTTGATGAAAACCTGCTCCAGAGCACTCAGGACCTCAGACTGCAACGAAGGCTCACCTTTCAACAGGACAACAACCCTAAGCTCACAGCCAGGACAACACAGGAGTTTCTTCGGGACAAGTCTCTGAATGTCCTTGAAAGGCCCAGGCAGAGCCCAGACTTGAACTCGATCGAATATCTCTGGAGAGACCTGAAAATAGCTGTGCAGCAACGTTCCCAATCCAACTTGACAGAGCTTTAGAGGATCTGCAGAGAAGAATGGGAGAAACTCCCCAAATACAGGTGTGCCAAGCTTGTCGCGTCATACCCAAGAAGACTCAAGGCTGTAATCACTGCCAAACGTGCTTCAACAAAGCACTGAGTGAAGGGTCTGAATACTTATGTACATTTGATATATAAATATATATATATATATATATATATATATATTCTGTAAATCCAAACCAAGCCAGACTAAGTCCTTTCTACAATAATGAAGAACTCATCTTCTCTCAACAGAGGAAGCTGCCTCGGTGGGAGACAAAATATCTCTAAATTAAGCCCGAATAAATTAAGCCCAAATCTCTCTCAAATTTTGGTCTCAAATATTTCCACTAATGATTTAACACAGCCGTTTACAAAGGTTAATTTAGGAGAAAAAAGGTAAGGATGTCACTGTGTTGTCACCAAGTGGTTCAGACATGATTCTTCTATGTAAAAGTGTTTTCCAAAATGTTGTCGTCCCGTCTTCGAAACCACATGGACTGAAGCGGGTTTGTTAAAAAACAATTATCCTCGAAAAACTTCCGTCCGCTATTACATATCTTAAATGCTTCATCAGAAACGACAGCTCATTGGGCTGCTTTATCAAAAAACATATTTTGATAGATTAGAATGGTCATATCTCTGGTCTGAAACATATGGGAATTGGCTCCAATTTCATTCATATGATTAAAATCCTATATGCCAATCCTTCATCCTCCTATATGCCAATCCTTCAACAGGCAATATCTGCTCTCCAATCCATCAGCCATAGTTCTAACAGGCAATGATCTGCTCCGTTCAGCATCACTAGAAGCAGCAGACAAGGTGATCCGATTTCTCCTTTGCTATTTTTAAAATCCATGGAACTCCTGGCCCAGGCAATTTGTCAATCAAAGGAAATAACACCAATTTCCCTCAAATCTACTGATCACGTAATCTCATGAATATAAAGACAAAATGTTACTATATCTAGACAATGCATCTCAATCAATCCCAAACACATTTAAAGACTATAGATACATTCAGTTTAATCTCAAATCATAAGATTAATCAAAGCAAATCAGCCCTACTTCCTACCAATACCCTGATGGAGGACTCCGTCTCTAGTTATGGAATCACAATTGTTTCCCATTTGAAATATTTGGGAGTAGATAACTAACTTAGATAACTAAAACAACTAACTAACTAACTAAAAAAACTATGCCATTAACTTTAAGAGAATGCTCAAATCAATCAATCGGGAGGCTGGGGGGATGGGAGGTTGGGGGATGGGGCGATGGGAGGTTGGGGTGATGGGATGCAAGGTTGGGGCGATGGGAGGTTGGGGAGATGGGAGGTTGGGGAGATGGGATGAAAGGTTGGGGCGATGGGAGGTTGGGGAGATGGTATGGGAGATTGGGGGATGGGAGGTTGGGGAGATGGGAGGTTGGGGAGATGGTATGGGAGATTGGGGGATGGGAGGTTGGGGAGATGGGAGGTTGGGGGGAAGGGGGGTTGGGGGATGGGAGGTTGGTGGGATGGGGGGATGGGATGTTGGGGAGATGGGATGGGAGGTTGGGGGATGGGAGACTGGGGGATGGGAGAATGAGGAGATGGGATGGGAGGTTGGAGGGAAAGGATGGGAGATTGGATGGGAGATTGGGGGATGGGAGGTTGGGGAGATGGGATGGGAGATTGGGAGATTGGGGGATGGGAGAATGGGGAGATGGGATGGGAGGTTGGGGGATGAAAGTTTGGGGAGATAGGTTGGGGATATGGGATGGGAGGTTGGAGGGAAAGGATGGGAGATGGGATGGGAGGTTGGGGGATGGGAGGTTGGGGAGATGGGATGCAAGGATGGGGAGATGGGAGATGGGGAGATGGGATGGGATGGGAGATTGGAGGAATGGTAGGTTGGGGATATGGGTTGGGAGGCTGGGGGTATGGGAGGTTGGGGGATGGAAGGTTGGGGAGATGGGAGGTTGGGGATATGGGTTGGGAGGCTGGGGGTATGGGAGGTTGGGGGATGGGAGGCTGGGGGGATGGGAGGTTAGGAGGATGGGAGGTTGGGAGATTGGGAGATGGGATGGGATGGGAGATTGGGGAGATGGGAGGTTGGGGATATGGGTTGGGAGGCTGGGGGTATGGGAGGTTGGGGGATGGGAGGTTGGGGAGATAGGAGGTTGGGGATATGGGTTGGAAGGCTGGGGGTATGGGAGGTTGGGATTGTGTGTGTGTGTGTGTGTGTGTGTGTGTGTGTGTGTGTGTGTGTGCGAGTGGGGCGAATAAATGTGTCATACAGTACTTTACCTGCACACACTTTTCCATCGGCGTAGTAACCGCGAGGACAGATGGACACACAGCGTCCGTCCAGAAGCAGAGCGGTAGAGTCCTTACACCTCTCACAGTGGTCAGGGGTCCCCAAGCAAGACAGGCAGTCACTCTGGCACTGGACTGTTACACACACACACACACACACACACACACACACACAACAGGTAGAGACAGAGAGACAGAGAGAGATATTGAGATGCTGAGTGTGTTCTAATTTAGGCTATTGAGAGTCTTATTGGCTGCCAGTGGCTGTCTGATTACCTTATTGGCTGCCAGTGGCTGTCTGATTACCTTATTGGCCGCCAGTGGCTGTCTGATTATCCTATTGGCTGCCAGTGTCTGATTACCTTATTGGCCGCCAGTAGCTGTGATTATCTTATTGGCTGCCAGTGGCTGTCTAATTATCTTATTGGCTGCCAGTGTCTGATTATCTTATTGGCCGCCAGTAGCTGTGATTATCTTATTGGCTGCCAGTGGCTGTCTGATTATCTTATTGGCTGCCAGTGTCTGATTACCTTATTGGCCGCCAGTAGCTGTGATTATCTTATTGGCTGCCAGTGGCTGTCTGATTATCTTATTGGCTGCCAGTGGCTGTCTGATTATCTTATTGGCTGCCAGTGTCTGATTACCTTATTGGCCGCCAGTAGCTGTGATTATCTTATTGGCTGCCAGTGGCTGTCTGATTATCTTATTGGCTGCCAGTGTCTGATTATCTTATTGGCCGCCTGTAGCTGTGATTATCTTATTGGCTGCCAGTGGCTGTCTAATTATCTTATTGGCTGCCAGTGTCTGTCTGATTATCTTATTGGCTGCCAGTGTCTGATTACCTTATTGGCCGCCAGTAGCTGTGATTATCTTATTGGCTGCCAGTGGCTGTCTGATTATCTTATTGGCTGCCAGTGTCTGATTATCTTATTGGCCGCCAGTAGCTGTGATTATCTTATTGGCTGCCAGTGGCTGTCTAATTATCTTATTGGCTGCCAGTGTCTGTCTGATTATCTTATTGGCTGCCAGTGTCTGATTATCTTATTGGCCGCCAGTAGCTGTGATTATCTTATTGGCTGCCAGTGGCTGTCTGATTATCTTATTGGCTGCCAATGTCTGATTATCTTATTGGCCGCCAGTAGCTGTGATTATCTTATTGGCTGCCAGTGGCTGTCTGATTATCTTATTGGCTGCCAGTGTCTGATTACCTTATTGGCCGCCAGTAGCTGTGATTATCTTATTGGCTGCCAGTGGCTGTCTGATTATCTCATTGGCTGCCAGTGTCTGATTACCTTATTGGCCGCCAGTAGCTGTGATTATCTTATTGGCCGCCAGTAGCTGTGATTATCTTATTGGCCGCCAGTGGCTGTCTGATTATCCTATTGGCTGCCAGTGTCTGATTACCTTATTGGCCGCCAGTAGCTGTGATTATCTTATTGGCTGCCAGTGGCTGTCTGATTATCTTATTGGCTGCCAGTGTCTGATTACCTTATTGGCCGCCAGTAGCTGTGATTATCTTATTGGCTGCCAGTGGCTGTCTAATTATCTTATTGGCTGCCAGTGGCTGTCTGATTATCTTATTGGCTGCCAGTGGCTGTCTGATTACCTTATTGGCCGCCAGTGGCTGTCTGATTATCCTATTGGCTGCCAGTGTCTGATTACCTTATTGGCCGCCAGTAGCTGTGATTATCTTATTGGCTGCCAGTGGCTGTCTAATTATCTTATTGGCTGCCAGTGTCTGATTATCTTATTGGCCGCCAGTAGCTGTGATTATCTTATTGGCTGCCAGTGGCTGTCTGATTATCTTATTGGCTGCCAGTGTCTGATTACCTTATTGGCCGCCAGTAGCTGTGATTATCTAATTGGCTGCCAGTGGCTGTCTGATTATCTTATTGGCTGCCAGTGGCTGTCTGATTATCTTATTGGCTGCCAGTGTCTGATTACCTTATTGGCCGCCAGTAGCTGTGATTATCTTATTGGCTGCCAGTGGCTGTCTGATTATCTTATTGGCTGCCAGTGTCTGATTATCTTATTGGCCGCCAGTAGCTGTGATTATCTTATTGGCTGCCAGTGGCTGTCTAATTATCTTATTGGCTGCCAGTGTCTGTCTGATTATCTTATTGGCTGCCAGTGTCTGATTACCTTATTGGCCGCCAGTAGCTGTGATTATCTTATTGGCTGCCAGTGGCTGTCTGATTATCTTATTGGCTGCCAGTGTCTGATTATCTTATTGGCCGCCAGTAGCTGTGATTATCTTATTGGCTGCCAGTGGCTGTCTAATTATCTTATTGGTTGCCAGTGTCTGTCTGATTATCTTATTGGCTGCCAGTGTCTGATTATCTTATTGGCCGCCAGTAGCTGTGATTATCTTATTGGCTGCCAGTGGCTGTCTGATTATCTTATTGGCTGCCAGTGTCTGATTATCTTATTGGCCGCCAGTAGCTGTGATTATCTTATTGGCTGCCAGTGGCTGTCTGATTATCTTATTGGCTGCCAGTGTCTGATTACCTTATTGGCCGCCAGTAGCTGTGATTATCTTATTGGCTGCCAGTGGCTGTCTGATTATCTCATTGGCTGCCAGTGTCTGATTACCTTATTGGCCGCCAGTAGCTGTGATTATCTTATTGGCCGCCAGTAGCTGTGATTATCTTATTGGCCGCCAGTGGCTGTCTGATTATCCTATTGGCTGCCAGTGTCTGATTACCTTATTGGCCGCCAGTAGCTGTGATTATCTTATTGGCTGCAAGTGGCTGTCTGATTATCTTATTGGCTGCCAGTGTCTGATTACCTTATTGGCCGCCAGTAGCTGTGATTATCTTATTGGCTGCCAGTGGCTGTCTAATTATCTTATTGGCTGCCAGTGGCTGTCTGATTATCTTATTGGCTGCCAGTGTCTGATTACCTTATTGGCCGCCAGTAGCTGTGATTATCTTATTGGCCGCCAGTAGCTGTGATTATCTTATTGGCCGCCAGTGGCTGTCTGATTATCCTATTGGCTGCCAGTGTCTGATTACCTTATTGGCCGCCAGTAGCTGTGATTATCTTATTGGCTGCCAGTGGCTGTCTGATTATCTTATTGGCTGCCAGTGTCTGATTACTTTATTGGCCACCAGTAGCTGTGATTATCTTATTGGCTGCCAGTGGCTGTCTGATTATCTTATTGGCTGCCAGTAGCTGTCTGATTATCTTATTGGCTGCCAGTGGCTGTCTGATTACCTTATTGGCTGCCAGTGGCTGTCTGATTATCTTATTGGCTGCCAGTGTCTGATTACCTTATTGGCCGCCAGTAGCTGTGATTATCTTATTGGCTGCCAGTGGCTGTCTGATTATCTTATTGGCTGCCAGTGTCTGATAACCTATGACCTATTCCTTACTTTGTTGAGAATATTAACGGGCCAGTATTTAACTAGAGCCAGACTCCATTCCACACACAGACACTGAACACTACGTAACAATATAACGGTAGTTAGCATCAGCATTAGCTATAAACTACCTCTAACTTCCTTCATACTGGACACAGAGACATACAATGGTATCCAGGAGTTTATCTGACTCCGGGGAACTCTGGTAAAGGGCCTCATTGCCAACATCCCGAAGTATCCCTTTAAGGGATAGGTTTAGGGTTTTGAAGTTAGGTTTAAGGGTTTTGGGGTTATGGTTAAGGGTTAAGGGTTAAGGTTTAAGGGTTTTGGGGTTAGGGTTAGGGTTAGGGTTCAGGGTTAAGGGTTTTGGGATTAGGGTTAGGGTTAAGGGTTTTGGGATTAGGGTTAGGGTTAGGGTTAGGGTTCAGGGTTTTGGGATTAGGTTTAAGGGTTTTGGGATTAGGGGTAGGGAAAAATAGGATTTTTAATTGACAAATATTTTTACTCCCCAAAAAGTCAAGAAATGTCACGAAACTAAAGTTGTACATGTGTGTGTGTGTGTGTGTGTGTTGTGTCACTCTTACCCTGTTTACACTCAGGGCAGCAGGTTCCCTGGTGGGGTACAGCCAGGGTCCCCAGGGGGCAGGTGGGACAGGACATCAGGTAGCAGGTCACCCTGCCTTCACGACACTCACATTCCCTACAGGGGCCCTCATTCCATCTCTCCAGGTTCTAGAGGGAGATAGGGGAGAAGAAGAGAAGAAGAATAAAGGGGGAAGGGTAGTGAGGGGGAGAGAGGTGAAGAGAAAGGAGAGACAGAGACAGAGAAAAGGAGAGACAGAGAGAAAGACAGAGAAAAGGAGAGACAGAGACAGAGAAAGGGAGAGACAGAGACCGAGAAAAGGAGAGACAGAGACAGAGAACGAGAGAGACAGAGACAGAGAAAAGGAGAGACAGAGAAAAGGAGAGACAGAGAAAGAGAGAGACAGAGAAAGAGAGAGACAGAGAAAATGAGAGACAGAGACAGAGAAAAGGAGAGACAGAGAAAGAGAGAGACAGAGAGAGACAGAGACAGAGAAAAGGAGAGACAGAGAAAGAGAGAGACGGAGACAGAGAAAAGGAGAGACAGAGAAAAGGAGAGACAGAGAAAAGGAGAGACAGAGACAGAGACAGATACAGAGAAATGGGAAAATAAAACTATTTGTATGACATTTGAATGATACACTGAAACTGTTGACACTTTGCGTAGATTTCAAAGACCTTGATTGGTTAACCAAGTGATATGGTATACATTACCGCTAGTGATCTCTGAGATTTCCCTGAGGACAGATCAGGGTCTGGGTAGACACAGGAGGTCTTCATGGACTGACACTCAGGACAGCACTTCCCTGGTAGGTGGACCAGCTCTGAACCCTGTTAGGAAGAGACCACGTGAGTGTTTGTGCTCTATCTGTCTGTCTCTCCTTCTCTTCCTGCTCTATCTGTCTGTCTCTCCCTCTCTTCCCTCTACCTGCTCTGTCTGTCTGTCTCTCCTTCTCCCTCTACCTGTTCTGTCTGTCTCTCCTTCTCTACCTGCTCTATCTGTTTGTCTCTCCCTCTTGTCCCTCTACCTGCTCTATCCTGTTTCATCTTTCTCTACCTCCACCTCTTCTTATTCTCTCTCTCTCTCCCTCTTTCCTTCAGTCCAAAATAATCTATCCTTAGTCTATATAGTCAGCTACCCATCAATAGAAAGATGCCATTTACATTCACGGGGAAAATCCCTGTCAATCAATCAATCAAATGTATTTATAAAGCCCTTCGTACATCAGCTGATGTCACAAAGTGCTGTACAGAAACCCAGCCCAAAACCAGAAACAGCAAGCAATGCAGGTGTAGAAGCACGGTGGCTAGAGAAAAACTCCCTAGAACGGACTGGTTGCTTCCCCAAATGGCAACCTATTCCCTACATAGTGCACTATTTTATGCCCGAGCCAAGTAGGGCACTATGTAGGGAATAGGGTGCCATTTGGAACGCGGTCCCTGTTTGTTTCTGTTATATGACCTTGGTTGATTGCTATTGGATGGAAAGGCAAAGCACACGGGTATTATTAATAGAATATAAGTATAAACTTCCTGGAACGTTCAGCCTTCAAATAAAATAGTTGAACAGCTTTAACAGTCCGTGTTAAAGTCTGCCATTCTTTCAAGTCATTTAGTGTTAATTAAAATCGTGAAAGTATCTCCTTTGAAGCAGAACAAGAACAAGATGGTCTATTCTGTTTTCAGATCCGTTGTGTGTAACTTCTCTAGGCATCTCTATTCATGCTGTGTGACCTTGGCCAATCTGATCCGGAGTCAACGATGCTGCTTTTCCTTAATGAATACTTAACAGGCTGCTTACTGCAATGATTCATGATGAGGGATTAATATTAACGTGGTAAAGAATAATAAAGTCATTTTTTAGTTCTGTTTAACTTTAATGTCTGATTAGAATTTAAAAAACATGTTTTTTTAAATAAAAAACGTGACTCTTACCGCGTGAAAAGAATCAAAACATGTGTTTATGTGTTGACAGACGCACTACGCAGAAATCGCTCCGCCATTTCCTGGTTGAGAAAATTCGAATAGTTCCCGCCCTAATTTTCAGTTCACGTGACAAAACAAGCAAATGTATAGTGTACCATCTAAACCGCTGTGAAATACATTTTACAATAACCAGAAAATATTGTATTTCCAGCTGTTTGATGTTGATGTACAAAACCACAAGTAAAAGACGCAAAAACGGTTTGTTTTAAGAAACAGGAAACATAGAAATAACAAACATAGAACAGATCTGCCACTTCTTAGAACTTGTTTTCAATGAGAATAACAGATCTACCAATTTTAACTGACATTTCTATGTGAATTTGGTCCGGATCGCCCCCCCCCCCCCCCCCAAAAAAAAGACCTATTTTTTGCGGCTTTAAACTTGAAAGACTGATTAAGGTAGAAAAAGCGGTTCATGTTTATTCCACATTTATCTTGCGTAAACCTTTTCATTCCGGTGATATGGATCTTACGCCGAGCTTCTACACCTGCATTGCTTGCTGTTTTGGGGGTTTTAGGCTGGGTTTCTGTACAGCACTTTGAGATATCAGCTGATGTAAGAAGGGCTGTATAAATACATTTGATGTGATTTATGGAATCGAGCTTTTAAAGCTTTTAAGTCAGAACATTTTAAATACATAATAAATAAATAAAGTCAAATTCACTGTATTTCAAGCCTGTGTTTGTACTTATTTTGCCCCCATAAAACTCCTGCCACAGACTCTTGTATGGTTCTGTATGTAGGCCAAGCAATTTACTGATCTAGTAAATAATGTCTTATAATGAAGGGAGATGATGAATTCTCTATGTTACATCCTGGTTTTAAAATGTTTATTTATTCCAAAAAACAACAACATCAACAAAAAAAAGGCAGCCAGTAAGATGCAGATAAAACTTTAGATGTTCTATTTATTTTCAGTGGGGTCTACCGTCGGGCATTCGACTCGGGCACACTGGGCTCTCTGGCAGAGGACCTGTCCTCTCTCGCAGGTGCAGAACTCGCAGTCGGTGCCGTTCCACATGTCACCGTGGTAACGGACGGTGAGCTCGTACAGGCAGCTGCCCTTGGCGGCAACACAGTCGTCACAACACTGCCCCGCCCTCTTCACTTTGGTCTGGCCCTGCAAGGGATCACGGGAAACACTTTATAATAACTTTCACTAATAATAAATAATACATTAATTATGAATAGTGTACATCAGGGTTACACAATTTGGCTCACAGGTGGTTTTATTTGGCCCCAAAAATTCCATTGTTGGACATAAAAGACTGTAAAAAACACCAGGAAATCAGCTTCAAGTGATTTTAATTTAAGAAAAGTGTCCCCAAGTATTCCCACACAAGACACATGTGACTGTATACAAATGTAAGCAAAGTTTAAAATTATGTTTTAGTCAAACATTATACATCAAATTAATTACTTACAAATCATGCAATGTGATTTTCTGGATTTTTGTTTTAAGATTCCGTCTCTCACAGTTGAAGTGTACCTATGATAAAAAATTACAGACCTCTACATGCTTTGTAAGTAGGAAAACCTGCAAAATCGGCAGTGTATCAAATACTTGTTCTCCCCACTGTACCTGTTTGGGCTTCCTGTAGTGTACAGATTATTTGTAATTATGTTCACGGCCACCCTGATCATCCGCTCAATAAAAGATCGGCCCCGAGGTTCAATCTAGTTGATGATCCTGGTGTTCATGCAATTAATATACATGGCAGACAGACAGACAGACAGACAGACAGACAGACAGACAGACAGACAGGCAGGCAGGCAGGCAGGCAGACAGAACGGGAGATAGACAGAACGGGAGACAGACAGACAGACAGACAGACAGACAGACAGACAGACAGACAGACAGACAGACAGACAGACAGATAGACAGAACGGGAGACAGACAGAACGGGAGACAGACAGACAGACAGACAGACAGACAGACAGACAGACAGACAGACAGACAGACAGACAGAACGGGAGATAGACAGAACGGGAGACAGACAGACAGACAGACAGACAGACAGACAGACAGACAGACAGACAGACAGACAGATAGACAGAACGGGAGACATACAGAATGGGAGACAGACAGACAGACAGACAGACAGACAGACAGACAGACAGAAATATCCATAGACTCTTTCTGTGTACTGACCTCCTCACAGGTCCTGGGTGGACAGATGTGTGTGTGACAGCGAGACTGGCCACGATCACACACACACCTGGTGCAGCCGCTCTTCTGCCACTGCTCACCATGCTGCAGACACACACACACACACACACACACAACTTTCCCTTACACAACACTCTGTAAGTACAACAACTACCACAGTGGCAGAGGTAACCTGTTTTCTCCCTACATGACATGAACAATACACAGAGAGAGAGAAGGTTTTAATCTCAGTGGACAACCTACAGTGGACAGTGCAACCTACAGTGGACAACCTACAGTGGACAGTGGGCAGTGGATAGTGTGGACAGTGGACAACCTACAGTGGGCAGTGGGCAGTGGACTGTGGACAACCTGCAGTGCGCAGTGGACAGTGGACAGGGGACAGTGGGCAGGGGACAGTGGGAAGTGGACAGTGGGAAGTCGGCAGTGAACAGTGGGCAGTGGATTGTGGGCAGTGAGAAGTGGGCAGTGGACAGTGGGCAGTGGGCAGTGGACTGTGGACAACCTGCAGTGGGCAGGGGACAGTGGGCAGTGGGCAGGGGACAGTGTGCAGTGGACAGTGGGCAGTGGACAGTGGGCAGGGGACAGTGGGCAGTGGACAGTGGGCAGGGGACAGTGGGCAGTGGACAGTGGGCAGTGGACAACCTACAGTGGACAGTGGACCGTGAGCAGTGGACAGTGGGCAGTGGACAGTGGACAGTGGGCAGTGGACAGCGGGCAGCGGGCAGTGGACAGTGAGCAGTGGACAGTGGACAGTGAGCAGTGGGCAGTGGACAGTGGGCAGTCGGCAGTGGACAGTGGGCAGTGGGCAGTGGACAGTGAGCAGTGGACAGTGGGCAGTGGGCAGGGGACAACCTACAGTGGGCAGTGGGCAGTGGACAGTGGGCAGTGGGCAGCTGACAGTGGGAAGTGGACAGTGTGCAGTAGACAGTGGGAAGTGGACAGTGGGCAGTGGGAAGTGGGCAGTGGACAGTGGGTAGTGGGAAGTGGTTAGTGGACAGTGGGAAGTGGTTAGTGGACAGTGGGAAGTGGGAATTGGACAGTGGGCAGTGGACAGTGGGAAGTGGGAAGTGGACAGTGGGAAGTGGACAGTGGGCAGTGAGAAGTGGGAAGTGGACACTGGGAAGTGGGAAGTGAACAGTGGGCAGTGGACAGTGGGAAGTGGGCAGTGGACAGTGGGAAGTGGGCAGTGGGAAGTGGGAAGTGGACAGTGGGAAGTGGACAGTGGGCAGTGGGAAGTGGACAGTGGACAGTGGGCAGTGGGAAGTGGGAAGTGGGCAGTGGGAAGTGGACAGTGGACAGTGGGCAGTGGACAGTGGACAGTGAACAGTGGGCAGTGGACAGTGGGAAGTGGACAGTGGGAAGTGGACAGTGGGCAGTTGACACTGGACAGCGGGAGGTGAACAGTTGACAGTGAGAAGTTGACAGTGGACAGTGGACAGTGGGAAGTTGACAGTGGGAAGTGGACATTGGGCAGTGGACAGTGGGAAGTGGACAGTGGGAAGTGGACAGTGGGAAGTGGACAGTGGGAGGTGAACAGAGGGAAGTGGACAGTGACTGTGGGCAGTGGGAAGCTGACAGTGGGAAGTTGACAGTGGGCAGTGGACAGTGTACAGTGGGAAGTGGACTGACAGTGGGCAGTGGACAGTGGGAAGTGGACAGAAGGAAGTGGACAGTGGGAAGTGGACAGTGGGCAGTGGGAAGCAGACAGTGGGAAGTGGACTGATAGTGGGCAGTGGACAGCGGGAAGTGGACAGTGGGCAGTGGGCAGTAGGAAGTGGACAGTGGACAGTGGGCAGTGTGAAGTGGACAGTGGACAGTGGACAGTGGGAAGTGGACAGTGGGCAGTGGACAGTGGGAAGTGGACAGTGGGAAGTTGTCAGTGGGAAGTGGACAGTGGGAAGTGGACCGTGGACAGTGTGCCGTGGGCAGTGGACAGTGGGAAGTGGACAGTGGACAGTGGATAGTGGGAAGTGGGCAATGGGAAGTGGACAGTGGACAGTGGGCAGTGGACAGTGGACAGTGTGAAGTGGACCGTGGGACGTGAGCAGTGGGCAGTGGACAATGGACAGTGGGCAGTGGACAGTGGGAAGTGGACAGTGGGCAGTTGACACTGGACATTGGGATGTGGACAGTGGTAAGTGGACAGTGGGCAGTTGACAGTGGACAGTGGGAAGTTGACAGTGGGAAGTGGACAGTGGCAGTGGACAGTGGGAAGTGGACAGTGGGAAGTCGGCAGTGAACAGTGGGCAGTGGATTGTGGGCAGTGGGAAGTGGGCAGTGGACAGTGGGCAGTGGGAACTGGAAAGTGGGAAGTGGGCAGTGTGCAGTGTGCAGTGGGAAGTGCATAGTGGGAAGTGGACAGTGGACAGTGGATAGTGGGAAGTGGGCAATGGGAAGTGGACAGTGGACAGTGGGCAGTGGACAGTGGACAGTGGGAAGTGGACCGTGGGACGTGAGCAGTGGGCAGTGGACAATGGACAGTGGGCAGTGGACAGTGGGAAGTGGACAGTGGGCAGTTGACACTGGACATTGGGATGTGGACAGTGGTAAGTGGACAGTGGGCAGTTGACAGTGGACAGTGGGAAGTTGACAGTGGGAAGTGGACAGTGGCAGTGGACAGTGGGAAGTGGACAGTGGGAAGTCGGCAGTGAACAGTGGGCAGTGGATTGTGGGCAGTGGGAAGTGGGCAGTGGACAGTGGGCAGTGGGAACTGGAAAGTGGGAAGTGGGCAGTGTGCAGTGTGCAGTGGGAAGTGCATAGTGGGAAGTGGCCAGCGAGCAGTGGACAGTGGGAAGTGGACAGTGGACAGTGGGAAGTGGACAGTGGGAAGTGGGCAGTGGGAAGTGGACAGTGGGCAGTGGGAAGTGGACAGTGGAATGTGGACAGTGGGAAGTGGACTGTGGACAGTGGGAAGTGGGCAGTGGACCGTGAACAGTGGGCAGTGGACAGTGGGAAGTGGACAGTGGGAAGTGGACAGTGGGCAGTTGACACTGGACAGTGGGAGGTGGACAGTGGACAGTGGACAGTGGGCAGTGGACAGTGGGAAGTGGACAGTGGGCAGTGGACAGTGGGATGTGGGCAGCAGGAAGTGGACAGTGGTAAGTGGACAGTGGGAAGTGGACAGTGGGCAGTTGACAGTGGGAAGTGGGCAGTGGGAAGCGGACAGTGGGAAGTGGGCAGGGGACAGTGGACAGTGGGCAGTTGGCAGTGGGCAGTGGACAGTGGGAAGTGGACAGTGGGCAGTTGGAAGTGGACAGTGGGAAGTGGACAGTGGGCAGTGGACAGTGGACAGTGGGAAGTGGGCAGTGGGAAGTGGGCAGTGGGAAGTGGACAGAGGGAAGTGGACAGTGGACAGTGGCAGTGGGAA
>NC_048570.1:5868617-5896117 GCF_013265735.2 Oncorhynchus mykiss
AGAGAGGAGGGGGACAGAGGTAGAGGAGAAGACAAGAGAGGGAAGAAGAGAGGAGGGGGACGAAGAGAGAGGAGGGGGACAGAGATAGAGGAGAGGATAAGAGAGGGAAGAGAGAGGAGAGGGACAGAGGTAGAGGAGAGGATAAGAGAGGGAAGAGAGAGGAGGGGGACAGAGGTATAGGAGAGGGAAGAGAGAGGAGAGGGACAGAGGTAGAGGGGAGGATAAGAGAGGGAAGAAAAGGGAGCAGGGGGACGGAGGTAGAGGAGAGGATAAGAGAGAGGAGAGGGACGGAGGTAGAGGACAGGAGGGGGAGGAGGGGGAGGAGGGGAGACATCAGAGCTTTTCCTCTGGTCCTCCACAGCATTACGTGTCATTGACTGACCCCATAAACAGCTTCATCATGCTGACATGAGCCCTGGGAGGAGGGCAGGCACTCTGGACAACACTGGTTGGGAGGAATCCTCAACCGCTCTCCCTGAGGAGAGAGACGGAGGGAATGCAGTATTAGTGAGTCTGATAATGCAAGAATGTAAGAGGAAGCCATACAATTAAAACAAACACATATTTACTTGTCTTTTCTTACTGACTTTGCTGCTTTACTGGACGAAGTTGTACTTACTATGACTGAGATATGTGGTTTCTTACCTACAGCAGCTACAGTGTATTGAGATGACTGCCTCAGATAAATCGCCCTGGATAAATCGTCTGCTAAATGACTCACATGTCTGATGTAACGCTGGGTGTGCTTAGAGAAAGGCCAGAATGTAAACAGTATGTAGAGTATACTGCTCTCCCATCTACATCCACACCATCCATCCACACCATCCATCCACACCATCCATCCATCCATCCACACCATCCATCCACACCATGCATCCACACCATCCATCCACACCATGCATCCACACCATCCATCCATCCATCCATCCATCCACACCATCCATCCACACCATCCATCCACACCATGCATCCACACCATCCATCCACACCATCCATGCACATCATCCATCCATCCATCCATCCATCCACACCATCCATCCACACCATCCATGCACATCATCCATCCACACCATCCATCCACACCATCCATCCATCCACACCATCCATCCACACCATCCATCAACACCATCCATCCATCCATCCACACCATCCACACCATCCATCCACACCATCCATCCACACCATCCATCCATCCATCCACACCATCCATCCACACCATCCATCCATCCACACCATCCATCCATCCATCCATCCACACCATCCATCCATCCATCCACACCATCCATCCATCCACACCATCCATCCATCCACACCATCCATCCACACCATCCATCCATCCATCCATCCACACCATCCATCCACACCATCCATCCACACCATCCATCCACACCATCCATCCATCCATCCATCCACACCATCCATCCATCCATCCATCCACACCATCCATCCATCCATCCACACCATCCATCCATCCACACCATCCATCCATCCATCCATCCACACCATCCATCCATCCACACCATCCATCCATCCATCCACACCATCCATCCATCCACCTACTTTGTAAGTAGGAAAACCTGCAAAATCGGCAGTGTATCAAATACTTGTTCTCCCTACTGTATATACAATCTATACCAAATATACCATATACACAATCTAAACCAAATATACCATCTATACCATCTATACCATCTATACCATCTATACATCTACACCATCTATACCATCTATACCATCTATACCATCTATAACATCTATACATCTATACCATCTATACCATCTATACCATCTACACAATCTATACCATCTATACCATCTATACCATCTATAACATCTATACATCTATACCATCTATACCATCTATACCATCTACACAATCTATACCATCTATACCATCTATAACATCTATACATCTATACAATCTATACCATCTACACCATCTATACCATCTATACCATCTACACCATCTACACCATCTATACCATCTACACCATCTATACCATCTATACCATATACACCATCTAAACCAAATATACCATGTATACCATCTACACCATCTATAACATCTATACCATCTATACCATCTACACCATCTATACCATCTATAACATCTACACCATCTATACCATCTATACCATCTATACCATATACACCATCTAAACCATCTATACCATGGGTGTCAAACTCTGGCCCGTGGGCCAAATTTGGCCCGCGGGGTAATTATATTTGGCCCGCGAGACAATACCAAATTACTACTAGAGCTGGCCCGCCGGTATTATACAGCGCATTCACCACTAATACTACGAATCCCATAATGCTCTGCTGTTTTCGCGCACCAATCAGGACAGGACCCAGAAACGCTCTCTCCTCTGTGACAGTAGTCATAGCAACATAGACGCTACAACTGTCAGCGAGCTAACCCTTCCCAAAAATGGCGAAAAGAAAGGCAGAAAACAGGAGCTTTCTGGACAAGTGGGAGGCAGAATATCTGTTTACATATGTAAAAGACAAACCTGTTTGTCTTGTTTGTGGAGTCAACGTGGCTGTAAGTAAGGAGTACAACATTAGACGACACTATGAAACGAAACACCATGACAAATACAAGGACCTGGACATGACTCAAAGGAGCCAGAAAGTAGAGGAGATGAAAAGAAGTTTGGTTTCACAACAGAATATTTTAAAAAAAGCCACATCACAAAGCGAGGCTGCTGTAAAGGCTAGTTATATAGTGGCAGCAGAGATCGCAAAATCAGCCCTGGCCCTTTAATGAGGGAGAGTTCATGAAAAAGTGCATGATGAAGGTTTGTGACCTCGTATGCCCAAAAAACAAGCATTTTCAAACGTGAGCCTGAGCAGGAACACAGTAGCTGATCGCACATGTGATCTTGCCACCAATCTGTGTGACCAGCTGATGGAAAAGGGAAAAGATTTTGTTGCGTTCTCCCTCGCTGTGGATGAGAGCTGCGACGCATCTGATACTGCTCAGCTGTCAGTCTTCATCCGTGGAGTGGACTCAAATCTGTGTGTTACGGAGGAGCTATTAGGATTCAAATCAATGCATGGCACAACCACAGGAAAGGAAATCTTTGAGGAGGTTTCCAAATGTGTAACTGAAATAAAGCTACCGTTGGATTAACGACAGATGGTGCGCCAGCGATGTGCGGTAAAAAGAGTGGACTGGTGGGCATGGTTCGGGAGAAGATGCGGGAAGAGAACTGTGCAGGTGAGCTAACTGTTTACCACTGCATCATACATCAGGAAGCACTGTGTGCCAAAGCCCTAAAGGTGGAACATGTTATGACCACAGTAACACAGGTAGTTAACTTTATAAGAGCCAAAGGTCTAAATCACCGCCAGTTTAAATCTTTTCTGGAGGAGTGTGGTTCGGAATACGCAGACGTGCCGTATCACACAGAGGTGAGATGGCTAAGCAGAGGAAAAGTACTTAACAGATGTTTCGAGCTGCGTGAGGAAATATGTCAATTCCTGGAAACCAAAGGGAAGGATACAGCAGAGCTCCAGGAGCAAAAGTTCCTGTGTGAGCTGGCCTTTCTCTGTGACATCTCGAGCCATCTCGATGCGCTGAACCTGCAGCTTCAGGGGCGGGGGCGCATCATCACAGACATGTACGCTGCAGTGAGGGCCTTCAAAACTAAACTGTGCCTGTGGGAGAATCAGATGCTGCAAGGAAACCCTTGCCATTTTCCCTGCTGCCAATCCATAAAAGCGCAGATCTCTACCGCTGTGTTCCCATGCGCACAGTTTGCTGAAAAACTCAGTGTTCTCGCCGCTGAGTTTAGCCGGCGATTTGCCAACTTCGATGCCCAGAAATGCAAGTTTGAACTGCTTAGTAATCCCTTCGCAGTTGATGTGGAAAATGCACCAACCAACATCCAAATGGAGCTGATTGAACTCCAGTGCAACGACACGCTGAAGTCAAAGTATGATGCTGTGGGCGCCGCACAGTTTCCACGGTTCATCCCTGACACACTGCCTCAGCTCCGCACCCAAGCTGCTCAGATGCTCTCCATGTTCGGCAGCACTTATCTATGCGAGCAACTTTTCTCCTCGATGAAGATGACCAAAACAACTCACAGGAGACGTCTGACTGATGAACATCTTCGCTCGATACTGAGGATTTCTTCAGCTCAGAGCTTGAGCCCAGACATTGATGAACTAGCATCCAAGAAGAGATGCCAGGTATCTGGCTTGGGCACATCAGATTAGACCAGTGTGCAATAATTAACGTTTTCTTTATGCACTTTTTCTTGCTACAAGGCATGGGCTTGAATGGTTGATTGATTTATTATCATTTTATTTGTAAAATTATTAGCCAGTGGAAAAAGTTTATTTTGGTATTTAAATCAGAAGGCTGCAAATAGAAAAGAGGCATACCATTTTTATTTAAAATTTATTTATTTAATAAATGAATGCCATTGATGTGTTTTTTCATTTGAAATTCGATTTTGCATGTCTCCACTATTAAATTATATATTGTATGGTAATAAGCGATGCTTGTTCCATATTCAATGTTAAAGCAAAACTTGTTTGGGTCCATATTAAAAGGTTAATTTGTTCAATGTTGGCCCGTGACTTTGTTCAGGTTTTACATTTTGGCCCACTGGGTATTTGAGTTTGACACCCCTGATCTATACCATCTAAACCATCTATACATCTATACCATCTATACCATCTATACCATCTATAACATCTATACCATCTACACCATCTATACCATCTATACCATCTAAACCATCTATACCATATATAACATCTATACATCTATACCATCTATACCATCTATACATCTATACCATCTATACCATCTATACCATCTATAACATCTATACCATCTATACCATCTACACCATCTATACCATCTATACCATCTACACCATCTATACATCTATACCATCTATACCATCTATACCATCTATAACATCTATACCATCTATACCATCTACACCATCTATAACATCTATACCATCTATAACATCTATACCATCTATAACATCTATACCATCTATACCGTATACACCATCTATACCATCTATAACATCTATACCATCTATACCATCTACACCATCTATACCATCTATACCATCTATACCATCTACACCATCTATACATCTATACCATCTATACCATCTATACCGTCTACACCATCTATACATCTATACCATCTACACCATCTATACATCTATACCATCTACACCATCTACACCATCTATACCATCTATACCATCTATACCATCTACACCATCTATACATCTATACCATCTACACCATCTACACCATCTATACCATCTATACCGTATACACCATCTATAACATCTATACCATCTATAACATCTATACCATCTATACCATCTATACATCTATACCGTATACACCATCTATAACATCTATACCATCTATAACATCTATACCATCTATACCATCTATACCATCTATACCGTATACACCATCTATAACATCTATACCATCTATAACATCTATACCATCTATACCATCTATACCATATACACCATCCATACAGAAAAAACTGTCCATACCATCTAGGTAGCCAAATGGTTAAAGCATTGGACTCGTAACCAAAAGGTTGCTGGTTCGAATCCCGGAACTGACATGGTCAAATCTGTTGTTCTTCCCCTGAACATGGCAGTTAACCCGCCGTTCTCCGGTAAGCCATCTTTGTAAATAAGAATGTGATCTTAACTGACTATCCTAGTTAAATAAATGATAAAATCTTTACTATTTTCTTATTCCAACCCTCCAGTGAAAAATGTATATTTATTTACAGGGAATAGATCAAAGAGACAGAGAGGGAGGGATAAGTAATGGTTATCTCTGTTAAATGAATGACATAAGGAACATGTTTAATGTTCAGAAACTAAAATATTTATTAAGAACTGTGGAGGAGACCTGTTAGAAGACATGGATTGGTGGGCCTGAAGGAGGAGAAAAGAGAGGTGGAGGAGAGGAGAGAGGAGGAGGAGAGAGGAGGAGAACAGGGAGAGAGGAGAGGAGGAGGAGAGGAGAGAGGAGGAGGAGAGAGGAGGAGAAGAGGAGGAGAAGAGAGGGGGAGGAGAGGAGAGAGGAGGAGGAGAGGAAGAGAGGAGAGGGGGAGGAGAGGAGAGAGGAGGAGGAGAGAGGAGGAGAAGAGGAAGAGAGGAGAGGAGGAGGAGAGGAGAGAGGAGGAGAAGAGGAAGAGAGGAGAGGAGGAGGAGTGAGGAGGAGGAGGAGGAGAGAGGAGGAGAAGAGGAAGAGAGGAGGTGGAGAGGAGAGAGGAGGAGAAGAGGAAGAGAGGAGAGGATGAGGAGAGGAGAGAGGAGGAGGAGAAGAGGAAGAGAGGAGAGGAGGAGGAGAAAAGGAAGAGAGGAGAGGGGGAGGAGTGAGGAGGAGGAGAGAGGAGGAGAAGAGGAAAAGAGGAGGAGGAGATGAGCGAGGAGGAAGAGAGGAGAGAGGAGGAAGAGAGGAAAGAGAAGAGGAGGAGGAGAGGGAGGCGAGGAGAGAGGAGAAAGAGAGGAGAGAGGAGGAGGAGATGAGAGAGGCGGAGGAGAGGAGAGAGGAGGAGGAGAGAGGATGAGAAGAGGAGGAGAAGAGGAAGAGAGGAGAGGAGGAGGAGAGGAGAGAGGAGGAGAAGAGGAAGAGAGGAGAGGAGGAGGAGTGAGGAGGAGGAGGAGGAGGGGAGAGGAGGAGAAGAGGAAGAGAGGAGAGGACGAGAGGAGGTGGAGAAGAGGAAGAGAGGAGAGGAGGAGGAGAGGAGAGAGGAGGAGAAGAGGAAGAGAGGAGAGGATGAGGAGAGAAGAGAGGAGGAGGAGAAGAGGAAGAGAGGAGAGGAGGAGGAGAAGAGGAAGAGAGGAGAGGGGGAGGAGTAAGGAGGAGGAGAGAGGAGGAGAAGAGGAAGATAGGAGGAGGAGATGAGCGAGGAGGAAGAGAGGAGAGAGGAGGAAGAGAGGAAAGAGAAGAGGAGGAGGAGAGGGAGGCGAGGAGAGAGGAGAAAGAGAGGAGAGAGGAGGAGAGGAGAGAGGAGGAGGAGAGGAGATAGGAGAAGAGGAAGATAGGAGAGGGGAGGAAGAGAGGAGAGAGGAGGAGAGAGGAGGAGAGGAGAGAGGTGGAAGAGAGAAAAGAGGAGAGGAGGAGAGGAGAGAGGAGGAAGAGAGGAGAGAGGAGGAGGAGAGGAGCGAGGAGAATGAGGTAATAGTATGCAACTGCAGCACGCAATTCCGGGAGCCTTCATGCATGTGGGCATTCCGGCACCTGCATGAACCAATGGGATGCTCGAAGGAGAGGAGAGAGGAGGAGATAGGGCTTGTTGGGCTTGATGGAGGAGAGGAGAAAGGAGGAGAGGAGCGGAGAGAGGAGGAGATATGGTTTGTTGGGCTTGATGGAGGAGAGGAGAAAGGAGGAGAGGAGCAGAGAGAGGTGGATATAGGGTTTGTTGGGCTTGATGGAGGAGAGGAGAAAGGAGGAGAGGAGCGGAGAGAGGAGGAGATATGGTTTGTTGGACTTGATGGAGGAGAGGAGAAAGGAGGAGAGGTGCGGAGAGAGGAGGAGATAGGGTTTGTTGGGCTTGATGGAGGGGAGGAGAAAGGAGGAGAGGAGCGGAGAGAGGAGGAGATAGGGTTTGTTGGGCTTGATGGAGGAGAGGAGAAAGGAGGAGAGGAGCGGAGAGAGGAGGAGATATGGTTTGTTGGACTTGATGGAGGGGAGGAGATTAGTAATTAGTATTAGATTAGTAATTAGTATTAGACTGCCTGTCAGTGGAGCAGAATTCATTAGGCATTGATAGTGGTCTCAGGGAAGAGAAGAAGGGATGGCTCAGGGGAGAGGGGGGGTTGGATGGGATGGCTTAGTTTAGATGGGGTTTGGATGGGATGGCTCAGGGGAGAGGGGAGGTTGGTTGGATGGGATACCCTAACAGTGTTGATGTCTTGATGTCTCGATTACTTCATCAGAACAAGATAACTGAAAGGGGAAGAAGGAGGGGGGAGGAAGGAGGAGAGGGGAATTAATTTGTTAATTAATTCCTTTGTGAATTAATTACTTAATTCCTTTGTGAATTAATTACTTAATTACTTTTTTAATTAATTACTTACTTAATTCCTTTATTAATTAATTACTTAATTCCTTTGTTAATTAATTACGTAATTCCTATGTTAATTAATTACTCAATTCCTTAGTTAATGAATTACTTAATTCCATTATTAATTAATTACGTAATTCCTTTGTTAATTAATTACTTAATTCCTTTGTTAATTAATTACTTAATTAATTGTTTAATTAATTACTTAATTCCTTTATTAATTAATTACTTAATTCCTTTGTTAATTATTACTTAATTCATTTATTAGTTCATTCCGTCAGTCATCCATCCCTCCAACCATCGATTCGTCCCTCATCCCTCCCTCCCTCCCCCCTCCCTCCCTCCCTCCCTCCCTCCCTCCCTCCCTCCCTCCCTCTCTCCCTCCCTCTCTCCCTCCCTCCCTCCCTCCCTCCCTCCCTCCCTCCCTCCCTCCCTCCCTCCCTCCCTCCCTCCCTCCCAACATCCTCCCTCCCTCCCTCCCTCCCTCCCTCCCTCCCTCCCTCATTCATTCATCTATCCTTCCCTCCCACCCTCGCTCCCTCTCTCCCTCCCTCCCTCCCTCTGTTATCTTACCCTCTGGTAGTCACAGTGTGGGTTGAGGCAGGTAGCAAGTTGACAGACGGTGATGTCACTGAAGCATTGACACTCCTGACAGGAGTCTGGTCTCCACAAGGTGTTGTTCTGCGGACACAAATAACAAACGTTCCCGACTTCAAGTTCCAACAGAAAAGGGAAAGTCATATTTGAGTCATTTCCTGTGTAAAAGCCACTATTCCAAGCGAGACTGTTCATAAACACATACAGTAGCAGTTAGTTAAATAAACAGCAGATCTTGGGTTGAATTATACGGCCCATTTGGATCGTACGTCACAATATAAAACAATGCCAATCTTTCCTTTGGCCCTCTTGTGGGTTTTTTCTATTTGCATGCAACAGTGATTGAAACAGGCTACTAATGTACCGTACACACGTGCTGTCAGACACTTCTTTGTTCTCTTTGTCACACTCACTCTGGTCTGTGTATTATCGACAGCCATAAAAGTCCTGAGATAGTACAGATAAATGTTGTTTGAAACTAAAGAGGCCGAGGAACCCTTTTACATGTAACCAGTCTACCAGACACTAACCAGTCTACCAGACACTAACCAGTATACCAGACACTAACCAGTCTACCAGACACTAACCAGTCTACCAGACACCCTTACCCCGCAGTCTACCAGACACTAACCAGTCTACCAGACACTAACCAGTATACCAGACACTAACCAGTCTACCAGACACTAACCAGTCTACCAGACACTAACCAGTATACCAGACACTAACCAGTCTACCAGACACTAACCAGTCTACCAGACACCCTTACCCCGCAGTCTACCAGACACTAACCAGTCTACCAGACACTAACCAGTCTACCAGACACCCTCACCCCGCAGTCTACCAGACACTAACCAGTCTACCAGACATCCTCACCCCGCAGTCTATCAGACACTAACCAGTCTACCAGACACTAACCAGTCTACCAGACACTAACCAGTCTACCAGACACTAACCAGTATACCAGACACTAACCAGTCTACCAGACACCCTTACCCCGCAGTCTACCAGACACTAACCAGTCTACCAGACACTAACCAGTCTACAAGACACTAACCAGTATACCAGACACTAACCAGTCTACCAGACACTAACCAGTCTACCAGACACTAACCAGTCTACCAGACACTAACCAGTCTACCAGACACCCTCACCCCGCAGTCTACCAGACACTAACCAGTCTACCAGACACTAACCAGTCTACCAGACACCCTCACCCCGCAGTCTACCAGACACTAACCAGTCTACCAGACACTAACCAGTCTACCAGACACCCTCACCCCGCAGTCTACCAGACACTAACCAGTCTACCAGACACTAACCAGTCTACCAGACACCCTCACCCCGCAGTCTACCAGCCACTAACCAGTCTACCAGACACCCTCACCCCGCAGTCTACCAGACACTAACCAGTCTACCAGACACTAACCAGTCTACCAGACACCCTCACCCCGCAGTCTACCAGACATTAACCAGTCTACCAGACACCCTCACCCCGCAGTCTACCAGACACTAACCAGTCTACCAGACACTAACCAGTCTACCAGACACCCTCACCCCGCAGTCTACCAGACACTAACCAGTCTACCAGACACTAACCAGTCTACCAGACACCCTCACCCCGCAGTCTACCAGACACTAACCAGTCTACCAGACACTAACCAGTCTACCAGACACCCTTACCCCGCAGTCTACCAGACACTAACCAGTCTACCAGACACTAACCAGTCTACCAGACACTAATCAGTCTACCAGACACTAACCAGTCTACCAGACACCCTCTCCCCTCAGTCTAAGTGTGTGGTAAAGTAAATGGTGTCCTGATTAATGGTGTCCCTGATAAACAGTGTCCCTGATAAATGGGGTCCTGATAAATGATGTCCCTGATAAACAATGTCCCTGATAAACAGTGTCCCTGATAAATGGTGTCCCTGATAAATGGTGTCCCTGATAAATGGTGTCCCTGATTAGCAGTGTCCCTGATAAATGGTGTCCCTGATAAATGGTATACAGATGAATGGCATCCCTGATAAATGGCATCCCTGATAAATGGTGTCCCTGATAAATGGTGTACCTGATTAACAGTGTCCCTGATTAACGTTGTCCCTGATTAACGGTGTCCCTGATTAACGGTGTCCCTGATTAACGGTTTCCTGATTAATGGTGTCCCCTGATAGATGATGTCCCTGATTAATGGTGTCCCCTGATAGATGGTGTCCCTGATTAATGGTGTCCCTGATATATGGTGTCCCTGATTAATGGTGTCCCCTGATAGATGGTGTCCCTGATTAATGGTGTCCCCTGATAGATGGTGTCCCTGATTAATGGTGTCCCCTGATAGATGGTGTCCCTGATTAATGGTATCCCTGATATATGGTGTCCCTGATTAATGGTGTCCCCTGATAGATGGTGTCCCTGATTAATGGTGTCCCCTGATAGATGGTGTCCCTGATTAATGGTGTCCCCTGATAGATGGTGTCCCTGATAGATGGTGTCCCTGATTAATGGTGTCCCTGATAGATGGTGGAACAAAATCAGACCTGGGTTCAAATGTGCTTGACTAAACTGGAACAAATAGAATAGTCCCAAAACGTACAAACGCCACCAAGTGTCTGACGGGATATCCCTGTTCTATCACACACACACACACACATATCCCTGTTCTATCACACACACACACACACATATCCCTGTTCTATCACACACACACACATATCCCTGTTCTATCACACACACACACACATATCCCTGTTCTATCACATACACACACACACACATATCCCTGTTCTGTCACATACACACACACATATCCCTGTTCTATCACATACACACACATATCCCTGTTCTATCACATACACACATACACACATATCCCTGTTCTGTCACATACACACACACACACATATCCCTGTCCTATCACATACACACACACAAACACACATATCCCTGTTCTATCACATACACACACACATATCCCTGTCCTATCACATACACACACATATCCCTGTTCTGTCACATACACACACACACACATATCCCTGTCCTATCACATACACACACATATCCCTGTTCTATCACATACACACATACACACATATCCCTGTTCTATCACACACACACACACACACACACACATATCCTTGTTCTGTCACACACACACACACACACATATCCCTGTTCTGTCACATACACATATCCCTGTTCTGTCACATACACACACACACACACACATATCCCTGTCCTATTACATACATACACACACACACACACACACACACACACACACACAAACACACATATCCCTGTTCTATCACATACACACACACATATCCCTGTCCTATCACATACACACACATATCCCTGTTCTGTCACATACACATATCCCTGTTCTGTCACATACACACACACACACACACATATCCCTGTCCTATTACATACATACACACACACACACACACACAAACACACATATCCCTGTTCTATCACATACACACACACATATCCCTGTCCTATCACATACACACACATTCCCTGTTCTGTCACATACACATATCCCTGTTCTATCACACACACACACACACACACATATCCCTGTTCTGTCACATACACACACACACACACACACACACACACACACACACACACACACACACACACACACACACACACACACACACACACACACACACATCCCTGTCCTGCCATCTGCTCCTTGATGTGTGAGGAATGTAGCGCTTCTCTTTCTGGGTCGAAGGAAGCAATACGTCTGGATATGTGACATCCAATCTGCAGGACATCGGAAGAGAAGAGACAGAGCAATATGGAGGACGCTGTTTTTGTATTTTTGGTTTTTATTGCAGAGGGAAGGTGCTTATACGGTAATAGAGTTTGTCACACAGCAGCTTATCACACAGCAGCCTGTCAAACAGCAGCCTGTCAAACAGCAGCCTGTCAAACAGCAGTTTGTCCCAGAGCAGTCTGTCAACCAGCAGTCTGTCAAACAGCAGCCTGTCAAACAGCAGCCTGTCAAACAGCAGTTTGTCCCAGAGCAGTCTGTCAGCCAGCAGTCTGTCAAACAGCAGCCTGTCAAACAACAGCCTGTCAAACAGCAGTTTGTCCCAGAGCAGTCTGTCAACCAGCAGTCTGTCAAACAGCAGCCTGTCAAACAGCAGTTTGTCCCAGAGCAGTCTGTCAACCAGCAGTCTGTCAAACAGCAGCCTGTCAAACAGCAGTTTGTCAAACAGCATTCTGTCAACCAGCAGTCTGTCAAACAGCAGTCTGTCAAACAACAGCCTGTCAACCAGCATTCTGTCAACCAGCATTCTGTCAACCAGCAGTCTGTCAAACAGCAGTCTGTCAAACAGCAGTTTGTCCCGGAGCAGTGTGTCAACCAGCAGTCTGTCAAACAGCAGTCTGTCAAACAGCAGTTTGTCCCGGAGCAGTGTGTCAACCAGCAGTCTGTCAAACAGCAGTTTGTCCCAGAGCAGTCTGTCAAATAGCAGTCTGTCACAGTTGCAGTCTGTCAAACAGCAGTCTGTCACAGTTGCAGTCTGTCAAACAGCAGTCTGTCACAGAGCAGTCTGTCCAACAGCAGTCTGTCAAACAGCAGTCTGTCAAACAGCAGTCTGTCACAGAGCAGTCTGTCAAACAACAGTCTGTCCAACAGCAGTCTGTCACTGAGCAGTCTGTCTCAGAGCAGTCTGTCAAACAGCAGTCTGTCCAACAGCAGTCTGTCAAACAGCAGTCTGTCAAACAGCAGTCTGTCACAGAGCAGTCTGTCAAACAACAGTCTGTCCAACAGCAGTCTGTCACAGAGCAGTCTGTCACAGAGCAGTCTGTCAAACAGCAGTCTGTCATAGAGCAGTCTCTCATGAAGCAGTCTGTCACAGCTTTAGGGTAAACTATTGCACAATAACATGGACTTTAATGTTTTACTGGACATGCTGACTGACATAACCTAACGTTCACTGTAAGGTCTACTACACCTGTTGTATTCAGCATTTCCCTGGAAGGTCTACTACACCTGTTGTATTCAGCATTTCACTGTAAGGTCTACTACACCAGTTGTATTCAGTATTTCACTGTAAGGTCTACTACACCTGTTGTATTCAGCATTTCACTGTAAGGTCTACTACACCTGTTGTATTCAGCATTTCACTGTAAGGTCTACTACACCTGTTGTATTCAGCATTTCACTGTAAGGTCTACTACACCTGTTGTATTCAGCATTTCACTGTGAGGTCTACTACACCTGTTGTATTCAGCATTTCACTGTGAGGTCTACTACACCTGTTGTATTCAGCATTTCACTGTGAGGTCTACTACACCTGTTGTTTTCAGCATTTCACTGTAAGGTCTAATACACCTGTTGTATTCAGCATTTCACTGTAAGGTCTACTACACCTGTTGCATTCAGAATTTCACTGTGAGGTCTACTACACCTGTTGTATTCGGCGCACGTGACAAATAAAATTTCATTTGACATAACCTGACTGACATTTAACAGGACAATCCTCCTGGAGGTCCGGCCAGCATGTGGGGTCTCTCTCTCTCTCTAATTAAATTTAAGGATTCTATTGGCATGTGAAACATAATGGAAAATAAACCAAATTGAAATAAACATATATAAAACAATTAGCAGTTAACATTACACTGTCTGTTTGTGTTTGTGAACAGAGTCCCCGGACCAGCTTGTTTTGGGGACTCTTCTCCAGGTTCATCTCTCTGTAGGTGATGGCTTTCTCATGGAAGGTTTGGGAATCTCTTCCTTTTAGGTGGTTGTAGAATTTAACAGCTCTTTCCTTTTATAATTAGGGAGTATCGGCCTAATTCTGCTCTGCATGCATTATTTAGTGTGTAACGTTGTACACTGAGGATATTTTTGCAGAATTCTGCATGCAGAGTCTCAATTTGGTGTTTTTCCCATATTGGGAATTCTTGTTTGGTGAGTGGCAGAACCCCACCGGTTTTGAGCCCCACATTTTTAGCATTGCCACAGATAAAATTACGTCAAATCACGTTATATCTACAGTAGCTTTGGTTGGACCGATCATGTCAACATCATACATGCAAATCCTTTTTAATTCTTGTCAAATGAAGAGAAATAATGAAGAGAAATTATAGATAAAACGTATCGGTGCTCATCGGCCATTGGACATAAACATGACACAACAAGTTAGAAATCGCAAAATAAACAATGAGTGGTTTGGAAGGAATTAGTGGCTAACTGTGAGTTCAAGACAACTGGGAACTCGGGAAAAACGAGCTACGACTGCGAAAATACGTTTTGAAGTTTCATCCAACTCAGAATTGTAAATTGGGAACTCTTTCTACAATCTGAAGATCACTGACATCATGATTCAGCCTTGTTTTTCCCGAGTTCCCAGTTGTCTTGAAAGCACCATAAATCCAGAGAATGACAGACTTTGATGACAACTGTTGATGCCAAACCGCAGCTACACCTTCCTGTTCAAGTGAGCTTTCATTGTCTGCTTATATGCTTATATGCAGTTATGACTTGGTGTGCAGGGAGAATACTGTAAGAATGGCCCATGTTCAAAATTCTGTCGCTGTTCATTTCAAAAGTGCTGAACAAAAGGTTATATTGACTACGTCCATCCTAGCTCTCTCATTGTCTTAATCTAAATTACAGATATCCTGTAGTCCACTCATTGTCCCCTTGTGCCATAGTTTGTACATCCCCATTGTCAGTAGAAACCACATTTGTTTAAGTAAGTCAGCCATATCAGCTATGTTCTTTTTAAAGGCAGTAAATGAGGCTGAATGAACTGTTTCACTGCCAGACTAGGCTCCGCTGATAGCCAGGTTTAGCAGTGGTAAGGTGTTGGGACTGTTATGTGAACTGTTATGTAAACCTAACAGTTTGTGTGCACCGTTTGTCACTGTTATAGTGCAATTCATGTATTGTTTAGTGTTGTGTTGTGGCTTTGTTGGCATGCATCCCAAATTATGATTTTTTTTGCCCCACCAAGATTTATCTGCTAAAATCGCCACTACCTGTGGTTTACCTGCTGCCTGTGGTTTACCTGCTGCCTGTGGTTTACCTGCTGCCTGTGGTTTACCTGCTGCCTGTGGTTTACCTGCTGCCTGTGGTTTACCTGCTGCCTGTGATTTACCTGCTAAAATCGCCACTACCTGTGGTTTACCTGCTGCCTGTGATTTACCTGCTGCCTGTGGTTTACCTGCTGCCTGTGGTTTACCTGCTGCCTGTGGTTTACCTGCTAAAATCGCCACTACCTGTGATTTACCTGCTGCCTGTGATTTACCTGCTGCCTGTGGTTTACCTGCTGCCTGTGGTTTACCTGCTAAAATCGCCACTACCTGTGGTTTACCTGCTGCCTGTGGTTTACCTGCTGCATGTGGTTTACCTGCTGCCTGTGGTTTACCTGCTGCCTGTGGTTTACCTGCTGCCTGTGGTTTACCTGCTAAAATCGCCACTGCCTGTGATTTACCTGCTGCCTGTGATTTACCTGCTGCCTGTGGTTTACCTGCTGCCTGTGGCACTGATGTTTAAGCAGATGGATGTATAGGTTTTTACGTGCTCTAGTGCAACAGTGTCTAGATGGAATTTGTATTTGTAGTTCTGGCAACTGGACGTTTTTTCGATTTTTTTTGTCTTACTGAGATGTACTGTCAGGGCCCAGGTCTGACAGAATCTGTGCAGAAGATCTAGTTGCTGCTGTAGGCCCTCCTTGGTTGGGGATAGAAGCACCAGATCATCAGCAAACAGTAGACATGTGACTTCAGATTCCCTCTCCATCTCTCTCTCTCTCTCTCTCTATCTCTCTCTCTCTCTCTCTCTCTCTCTCTCTCTCTCTCTCTCTCTCTCTCGCTCTCTCTCTCTCTCTCTTTCTCTCTCTCTCTCTACCCCTCTCTCCACCTCTCTCTCTACCCCTCTCTCTTCTCCCGCTCTCTCTCGCTCTTGCCCCCCCCTCCCCCCTCTCTCTGTCTCTGTCTCTGTCTATCTTTCTGAGCCATGGGAGCCATAAAGTAGACAGTGGTGCTCTCTCTGTCCTGATGAGAACATGCCCTGTAGCGACCGGAACCCCAACACGTTTCATTAACTGCGTAAGGATGAGTGTTTCAGACCGTGGGGTTACCCACGACAACCTCACGCCCAAACCACCCAGAGCTCCCGACCAACGAGTTCAAAGCTTTCTTCAGTGCTCCCCACTTGGCAAACCGTTCAACCAATCAATCATTACAAAAACACGGGTACATCTTGATCACCTGACCCCACAACTGGAAAAGATGTTTGAAGAATCCCCAGGGGATCTTCAGACACGCCCTCCAACATCAGTCAACTGGTGGTGAGGTCCGATCTACCGCAGACACTCAATGGTGTCTCAGGTCTGAATTAGTCCTCAATAAGAAGGATAGAAGGAAAAGCCGAAGGGTTTCGACTCTCCAGGACCAGGATTGGACAAGCCCTGTGTTAGAACCAAAGTAGGTTAGACCGACTTCTATCTGAGCTGTGAAAAATAACTCATTCAACAGACGTCTTTCTCCCATCATTCAAGAGACTTTTGACAACAAATGAAAAATCATCGGGCGACTGCCAGCCTGACGGCCCCCTCAGCCCATAAAGCAGGTTCCCCTGCCATAACTGATGTGCCTCTCCTCTCTCCTGGTCCAGCTAAATATTAACAGTCCATCTAATGGCCCCGGCAGCAGTCAACAGATGGAGAGAAGGGCTGTGTTCCAAATGACACACTATTCACTCTGTAGTGCATTCGTTTTGACCTCTAGTCAGAAGTAGTGCACTATATAGGGACGAGGGTGTCATTTTGGACATACACAGGTTTGGTCTCTGAGCTGAGATAAACAGGGACACATTCAGCAGCCTTACAGCAGGGTCAAACCAGCGAGAGAACAATGGTGAACTTTACAGCAGGGTCAAACCAGCGAGAGAACAGTAGTGAACTTTACAGCAGGTTAAAACCAGGGAGAGAACAGTAGTGAACTTTACAGCAGGGTCAAACCAGGGAGAGAACAGTGGTGAACTTTACAGCAGGGTCAAACCAGCGAGAGAACAGTACTGAACTTTACAGCAGGTTCAAACCAGCGAGAGAACAGTACTGAACTTTACAGCAGGGTCAAACCAGGGAGAGAACAATGGTGAACTTTACAGCAGGGCCAAACCAGGGAGAGAACAGTAGTGAACTTTACAGCAGGGCCAAACCAGCGAGAGAACAGTAGGGAACTTTACAGCAGGGTCAAACCAGCGAGAGAACAGTAGTGAACTTTACAGCAGGGTCAAACCAGCGAGAGAACAGTAGTGAACTTTACAGCAGGGTCAAACCAGAGAGAGAACAATGGTGAACTTTACAGCAGGGTCAAACCAGGGAGAGAACAGTAGAGAACTTTACAGCAGGGTCAAACCAGCGAGAGAACAGTAGTGAACCTTACAGCAGGGTCAAACCAGGGAGAGAACAGTAGTGAACTTTACAGCAGGGTCAAACCAGCGAGAGAACAGTAGTGAACTTTACAGCAGGGTCAAACCAGGGAGAGAACAATGGTGAACTTTACAGCAGGGTCAAACCAGGGAGAGAACAATGGTGAACTTTACAGCAGGTTCAAACCAGTGAGAGAACAGTAGTGAACTTTACAGCAGGGTCAAACCAGCGAGAGAACAGTAGTGAACTTTACAGCAGGTTCAAACCAGGGAGAGAATAGTAGTGACCTTTACAGCAGAGTCAAACCAGGGAGAGAACAGTGCTGAACTTTACAGCAGGGTCAAACCAGGGAGAGAACAGTAGTGAACTTTACAGTAGGGTCAAACCAGGGAGAGAGCAGTAGGGAACTTTACAGCAGGATCAAACCAGCGATAGAACAGTAGTGAACTTTACAGCAGGGTCAAACCAGCGAGAGAACAGTAGTGAACTTTACAGCAGGGTCAGACCAGGGAGAGAACAATGGTGAACTTTACAGCAGGGTCAAACCAGGGAGAGAACAGTAGTGAACTTCAAGTACAATCCCATACTGATCAGAGTTTTGACCATTCTGATCATATATAAATAAATAAAAATACACACTTGTTTTTCATGAACTAACACCCACCCTTGTTTTTCATGAACTAACACCCACACTTGTTTTTCATGAACTAACACCCACACTTGTTTTTCATGAACTAACACCCACACTTGTTTTTCATGAACTAACACCCACACTTGGTTTTCATGAACTAACACCCACACTTGTTTTTCATGAACTAACACCCACACTTGGTTTTCCCCCCTACGAGTACTGACTTGTCGATAGCTGCTTTATCGAGGAAAACTGTACTTACTATGACCGCGATATGTGGTTGTCCCACATAGAGCTACAGCGTATCTTAAGATGAATGCACGCCACTAACTATAAGTCACTCTGGATAAGTGTGTCTGCTAAATGAGTTTAATGTAAATATTTTACTGCTATGATGTGGCTGTGCTAATGTTACCACTGCTGCTGCTGTCTGGTATGATGTCATAAATAGTGTGCCTTTGGAAATGATTCAGACCCCTTGACTTTTTACACATTTTGCTACGTTAAAGCCTTATTCTAAAATGGATTAAATATTTAAAAAATGTCCTCAGCAATCTACACGCAATACCCCATAATGACATCACAATACCCACTAATGACATCACAATACCCCATAATGACATCACAATACCCACTAATGACATCACAATACCCCATAATGCCTAGGTGAAAACGTTATTTTTTGTTTGTTTGCAAAATCGGGCAGTGTATCAAATACTTGTTCTCCCCACTGTAATTGGATCCTTTCAAAACACGGGTGCTATTTCCCAGGTGAAGGACAATAGTGGTGGGACTTGACCTCTGAGCGACTTAGCGGCTTAGCGACTTAGCGACTTAGCGGCTCCCATCAGTGTCCTGCATAGAAGTGTTATTTTACGGAATGGAAAGTTAAATGTATAAACGACCTCTGTTTCCCTCTTACTAACCCCAAACATCTGTAGATTATCCTGCTAGTTCAGCACTGTAAACTCTTCCCTCCTTCGTCCGACACGTCGGCCCCCTCAGAGCCTTATACTGTGAAGTCTGGTGTCCAGGAGAACGGACCATCTCTGCAGTTTTCCTCTTCTTGGTAGCAGGGTAATGATACAGACGTAGGATCTTAATCTGAGCCAGTTTGCTACAGCAGGAAAATAATTCTGCAGCAATAGGAAATGTGAATTGTTACGTGGATTATAATTCATGGACATTTTGTAGGGGTTGATCAATTTGTTTGTTAGAGAATATCAAGTTTGATATTTTAAAGTGGAAATTAGAAAATGTAGAAGCCTTTTTAAACCTTAAATACGCTACACGTTTGCATTTCCTGCAGTGCAAAACCAGGATGATCAAATTAAGATATGGCATCTGTACAGTAGGTTAGTAGTGTGTGTGTCCAGAACCGTCTGTTTATACCCCAGTGTCAGACTCTATGCCTGTCAGACAGTAACTGTCTAGCCCTCTGTCTGGTCTGGTCTGGTCTGGTCTGGTCTGGTCTGGTCTGGTCTGGTCTGTCTGTCTGTCTGTCTGTCTGTCTGTCTGTCTGTCTAGCCGTCTGTCTGTCTAGCCGTCTGTCTGTCTAGCCGTCTGTCTGTCTGTCTGTCTGTCTGTCTAGCCGTCTGTCTAGCCGTCTGTCTAGCCGTCTGTCTAGCCGTCTGTCTAGCCGTCTGTCTAGCCGTCTGTCTAGCCGTCTGTCTGTCTGTCTGTCTGTCTGTCTGTCTGTCTGTCTGTCTGTCTGTCTGTCTGTCTGTCTCCAATGTAATACAACCCAGCCCAGATCCAGAATAATTTTCTAGCACCCCTCAACTCTGTGGCTGACTGTCTGTGTGTGAATCCACCTGCTGGACTTGTCACTGTGACACTCCTGACATTTCCTGTATCACATTAAAAACCTGTCAGAGTGCTGCCGTACTGTAATCCATACATCCTCATCTGTACTGGGACGACTACGGGGAGTATGGGGGGGGGGGGGGGGGGGGGGGTTGTCAGGTCTTTAGGCCCTGCAATAGACTAGCATCCTGTCCAGGACTCTTGACTTACATCAATCTGCCTCACATCAACAGGAACAGGGGACAGGCTCCTGTCATTCGGTTTGGCTCGGTCTGGCTCGGACAAGGCAAGGCACAGTACTTTACTGTGCAGTACTTAAGCAATGAAATGGACTGGTAATTGAATAGAAGGATAGTAATGTGGTTTTACTACACTGTTAAAATGTAAAGATTCAAAACACCATCATTGTGTACTGAAAACATAAAAAGTAATTCACCTAAACAGAGATCTGGTGTTTGAAGGCAGTTTGAAAGTAAAGACAATGTAAGAGTTTTGAAGTACTCTGAATGGAAGTATTCTGAATGGAAGTATTCTGAAACACCATTAGTGGTTCTTCAATCTGAATATAATTTATTTATATATCTTGTCTGATTGCAGCAACTCCCCAATGGGCTCGGGAGGAGAAGGGAGTCATGCGTCCTCCAAAACATGACCCGCCAAACCTTGCTTCTTAACACCCGCCCGCACCAATGTGTCAGAGGAAACACCATTCACCTGACGACCGAAGTCAGCCTGCAGCTGCCCGGCCTGCCAATGAGCACAGTGAGTCAAGTAAAGCACCCCCTGGCCAAACCCTCCCCTAACCAGGACGACACTGAGCCAATTGTGCGCCGCCCGATGGGACTCCCGATCATGGCCGGTTGTGATACAACCCGGGTCTGTAGTGACGCCTCTAGCACTGTATTGCAGTGCCTTAGACCTCTGAACCAGGGTCTGCAGTGACGCCTCTAGCACTGTAATGCAGTGTCTTAGACCTCTGAACCAGGGTCTGCAGTGACGCCTCTAGCACTGTAATGCAGTGCCTTAGACCGCTGCACCAGGGTCTGTAGTGACGCCTCAGGCACTGTAATGCAGTGTCTTAGACCTCTGAACCAGGGTCTGCAGTGACGCCTCTAGCACTGTAATGCAGTGCCTTAGACCTCTGAACCAGGGTCTGCAGTGACGCCTCTAGCACTGTAATGCAGTGCCTTAGACCGCTGAACCACTTGGGAGGCCCTGATTATCATTTATTTTGTTGTGAAAAAACGTTTTCGGGTTTCAGTATATTTAAAAGACCACATCAAAACACAACAACAACAACAACAACAAAAAATCCAGAAATGTACTGAGATTAACAGACAGAGCTGCCATATTTCTTATTTCTCCATAGTTTGCTCAGATATGTTCACATTTTAGAGGACACGTGGAATGTAATTATTTTCCTAGGATATACAATGGCACTAATTACTACAGTTGCCAGCTTTATTGAGATTATAAATTATGCTACAATCAAAATGTTTAGGGTGATATAAATTATCGCATCGGTAGCGTGAATTAAGTGGTATTTGTGTGACAACGTGGATTTGAAAACCGGGTCTCCTTGTCAAAATACTGCCCTAGTCCACTCAGCCAGCCTACAGTCTTAACTAGTGTGCTGAATCACCATGGTTACACTGAGCACATTGGGGCCCAATTCAGACTTGAGGTAAATACTGAAGACTTCAATCAATAAAACATGGCCACTCTCCATGTTAAATCAATATATCTCAAGTCTGAATAGGAATTCCAACGTTTATTTTTTTTCAATCCTTTATTTAGACAGATTAGAAACAGGAGGAGAAGGAGTGAAAGTGGGACAAGCAGAAAGTGGGACTTGAACCCCTGCCTTGTGATGCAGTACGAAGGCAAATTCCTTTGAAATGTTACTCAGTCAACCACATCTCCACATGCCATATGAATCCCGTTGAAGTTAAAAACCTGGTGCCCCATGTCAGAAGACTGAAGCATGGAGGTGGAGAATTATGGGTAATTGTGGCAAGATCAGTGGTTCTCAAACCCCAGACGTTTCACAATGTTGTTGTAACCCTGTTCTCGCTCACCTGATTCACCTAGTCAAAGGCTTGATGATTAGTTTACAAGTTGAATCGGGTGTTCTAGCTCTGGAATAAATCAAATCCATTGGACAGCTGGCCCCCAGAGGAGACTCTATGATTACTCTATTGCCCCCAGAGGAGACTATATGATTACTCTATTGTCCCCAGAGGAGACTCTATGATTACTCTATTGTCCCCAGAGGAGACTCTATGATTACTCTATTGTCCCCAGAGGAGACTCTATGATTACTCTATTGTCCCCAGAGGAGACTCTATGATTACTCTATTGTCCCCAGAGGAGACTCTATGATTACTCTATTGTCAAGTGTAAAAAAAACAGGCAAGTTTGTGTGCACCTCTTTCGGAGAGAAGAGAGCGAAACCAAACGCTCGGCTGAAAGGCTCCTAAACAATGCAAGAAAGCGCACGTCAATGAACACGTGAGTACACAATGTTATCACGTTGAAGAAGGAAACAGAAAAGGAATTCACACAACAAGAATGTGTTTTGCGCAGCATTTCATCCGTTATGGTAATAGTCCAAGTCAAGCAGCCATTTTGATTTATAGATCCGTTTTCTTGATGCTGCATGTAGTTGTTAACTGATATATATTGTTTGCACATTTGTTCTTAAAAAGGCAAATTAATGCCTGCTTTTTAGTTAATACAATTGACTTGTGTGCACTCGCCTTCCATTTGGTCAAATCTGACCATAATTAGATCCTCCTGATTCCTGCTTTCAAGCTAAAACTAAAGCAGAAAGTAGCAGTGACCTTGCTCAATATGGAAGTGGTCAGATGACGCGGATGCTACGCTACAGGACTGTTTTGCTAGCACAGACTGGAATATGTTCCGGGATTCATCTAATGGCATTGAGGAGTTTACCACCTCGGTCACAGGGTTCATCTATGAGTGCATCGACGATGTCATCCCCACAGTGACCATACGTACATATCCCAACCAGAAGCCATGGATTACAGGCAACATCCCCACCGAGCTAAAGGGTAGACCTGCTGCTTTCAAGGAGCAGGACACTAATCCGGACGCTTATAAGAAATCCCGCTATGCCCTCAGACGAAACATCAAACAGGCAAAGCGTCAATACAGGATTCAAATTGAATCCTACTACACCGGCTCTGACACTAGTCAGATGTGGCAGGGTTTGCACACTATTACAGACAACAAAGGGAAACCCAGCCGCGAGCTGCCCAGTGACATGAGTTTACCAGATTATCTAAATGCCTTTTATGCTCCCTTTGAGGCAAGCAACACTGAACATGCATGAGAGCACCAACTGTTCCGGACGACTGTTTGATCACGCCGATGTAGCCGATGTGACCATGACCTTTAAACAGGTCAACATTCACAAGGCTGCGGGGCCAGACGGCAAGTGTCTTCAAGGACATTTTCAACTTCTCTCTGACCGAGTCTGTAACACCTACATGTTTCAAGCAGACCACCATAGTCCCTGTGGCCAAGAATGTGAAGGTAACCTGCCTAAATGATTACCGCCCTGTAGCACTCATGCCGGTAGCCATGAAGTGCTTTGAAAGGCTGGTCATGGCTCACCCAGTGATATCTCTCCTCTCAGTCTCCAGCTGTCTAGTCAACCCAGTTATATCTCTCCTCTCTGCCTCCAGTCTAGTCAACCCAGTTATATCTCTCCTCTCTGCCTCCAGTCTAGTCAACCCAGTGATATCTCTCCTCTCAGTCTCCAGCTGTCTAGTCAACCCAGTTATATCTCTCCTCTCTGCCTCCAGTCTAGTCAACCTAGTTATATCTCTCCTCTCTGTCTCCAGTCTAGTCAACCCAGTTATATCTCTCCTCTCTGCCTCCAGTCTAGTCAACCCAGTTATATCTCTCCTCTCTGCATCGTCTAGTCAACCCAGTTATATCTCTCCTCTCTGCCTCCAGTCTAGTCAACCCAGATATATCTCTCCTCTCTGCATCGTCTAGTCAACCCAGTTATACCTCTCCTCTCTGTCTCCAGACTTCAGGAAACATCTGATGTTATAACAGCTCCATACTAAATGTTCTGGCTATTTTAAATGCTGCTTTGTAAGCTGAGTTTTAGGGTGAAATATCGAGTGAAAGGAATATGCCTCTGGTGATTGGACATGGCTAGGCTAAGGAAACAGTACACACCTTAAATAACTTCAATCAACCACACAGACACATATATACACACAACATATACAGTACGTGTGTGTGTAACAACGGCAAGTGTAACACATTCCCATCATTGATTAGTAGACGCTAAGCATGGAAGGCTCACAGCGGGCCTGAGAGGGAATGAGGTGAGATGGCATGGCAGAGATGGCCTATATCTGACTGACTGGCTAACATGCTACAGCAGCCAGCCATCTATTTACCGTCTATTTGTGAGCTCATAAAAGGAAACAGCAGACATATTTTATCCAAAGGCTCAACCTCCTCTGACGTTTTTTCCGTCACAGAAGAAGAACTGATGCTGACGCCTCTGGATGGATGTTCTGCACCGTGTATGGCACCGTGTATGGTACCGTGTATGGTACCGTGTATGGCACCGTGTATGGCACCGTGTATGGCACCGTGTATGGCACCGTGTATGGCACCGTGAATGGCACCGTGTATGGCACCGTGTATGGTACCGTGTATGGCACCGTGTATGGTACCGTGTATGGCACCGTGTATGGTACCGTGTATGGCACCGTGTATGGTACCGTGTATGGCACCGTGTATGGCACCGTGTATGGCACCGTGTATGGCACCGTGTATGGTACCGTGTATGGCACCGTGTATGGTACCGTGTATGGTACCGTGTATGGCACCGTGTATGGCACCGTGTATGGTACCGTGTATGGTACCGTGTATGGTACCGTGTATGGCACCGTGTATGGCACCGTGTATGGCACCGTGTATGGCACCGTGTATGGCATTGTGTATGGCACCGTGTATGGCACCGTGTATGGTACCGTGTATGGTGCCGTGTATGGCACCGTGTATGGCACCGTGTATGGTACCGTGTATGGCACCGTGTGTGGTACCGTGTATGGCACTGTGTATGGCACCATGTATGGCACCGTGTATGGCACCGTGTATGGCACCGTGTATGGCACCGTGTATGGTACCGTGTATGGTACCGTGTATGGTACAGAACCTTTCCATGCAGACCCCCCCCCCTATCAGAAACATACAGATGGGCCATTTCTTTTGGTAAAAATTTACAAAAAATGTATGATAAACTAACAGAAGTTCTCGATTGACAATAATGCTTATCAGTATACCAGAGTGAAAGTGAACGTTTTGTAATCGGTATGCAGTGTGTAAAGGAGGAGGAGGAGGAAGAGAAAGACAACGAGGAAGAGGAGGAGGAAGAAGAAGAGGAGGAAGAGCAGGATCTGACACATAGTTTACATTAAAAAATAAAGGAGAGCCGCACATTCTAGGAGCTCAGATTCACACCCTGATGAAGACAGCTTGTCTGTCGAAACGTTGGACATTACATTTTTTGCATCTGAGCTTCTAGAGCGTGCGGCTCTCTTTTAATTTTTCATGTGTTCTACTCCGCTTGCCAGCACCTCGCCTAAAATAGGTGTGAGTTCCTTTGGCCTCTAGAACACAGCTTACATAGGCATAAAAAAGAGTCAAGACAGCACAAATTACACTAAATACACCTTGTTCTTCTACAGCTTGTCAAACACAGAGACATTGCTGGGTGTAAGTGATCGTCTTTTCAGGTCTCTATCTCTCCCTATCTCTCTCTAAGGAGGAGGAGGAGGAGGAGGAAGAGGGGGGAAGAGGAGGAGGAGATTTCACTGACTAGCTCTAGCAGGAATCCAAATGGCACCCTTTCCCTTTTAACCCTGGCAAATCTTTTAACAGCATTATCGTCATTCTGGTCCTAACTTCCTGAATAAATCCCTGCTCTACAATCCATCTCAAAGTCATTCTGATCCTAACTTCCTGAATAAATCCCTGCTCTACAATCCCTCTCAAAGTCATTCTGATCCTAACCTCTTGAATAAAACCTTTCTCTACAATCCCTCCCAAAGTCATTCTAAACCTAACCTCCTGAATAAAACCCTGCTCTACAATCCCTCTCAAAGTCATTCTGATCCTAACCTCCTGAATAAAACCCTGCTCTACAATCCCTCTCAAAGTCATATTTCCCTGAAGACAGACCCTGAACAGACCCTTGAACAGAATTCTGGTCATAGTTCCCCAAGGTGTGTTCTGCTCCAGTCCTTGTCGGAGATCAATCTTTATAATTCAGTCTTTATAATTCAGTCTTTATAATTCAGTCTTTATAATTCAGTCTTTATAATTCAGTCTTTATAATTCAGTCTTTAAAATTCAGTCTTTAAAATTCAGTCTTTAAAATTCAGTCTTTATAATTCAGTCTTTATAATTCAGTCTTTATAATTCAGTCTTTAAAATGCAGTCTTTATAATTCAGTCTTTAAAATGCAGTCTTTATAATTCAGTCTTTAAAATTCCCGCTCTCATGGTTTTGAAAAACATCACTCATCAAAATGCGCTGGCCCATTCATTTTCCTGGCGCCTACAGGACATTAAAGCCACCGAGAGAAAAAGACCCTTCTCCAAAAGACTGGAGAAGGAAAACACACAATGTGTTCATCATCACGTTTATAAACACTAATTCATTCATTCATTTTGAAAACAGCTATCATATACTGTAGATCAGAGATCATCAACTAGATTCAGTCTTACGCCAAATGTTTCTTGAGCTGACGGTTACAGAGCTGGAACATAATTACAAATAATTTGTAGACTTCAGATTGACCACAAGAAGCCCAAACAGATATAATATTTGACTAAAACATAATCATTTCAAACCTTGCCTACATTTATATACATCTCTCTATTATGGGAATATTTGGAAACAGATTCTA
>NC_048570.1:6198617-6296117 GCF_013265735.2 Oncorhynchus mykiss
GTCCTTAATGTTGAGGACGTGGTACCTGCTCCCACTTTTCTCCACAAGCTGCTGGAGGTCCTGACTTCCTGCTTGGAGAAACTCCTCAATGCTCTGCTCTTTCAGGCCATCATCATGGGTGAATAGAATCACAGTGTGTCCCCAACAACCCTCCCCAAACATCTCCTCTATTCTCTCCAGCACCCCTCTCTCCTCCCCCTTAGAGGGCTCCACTGGTATGACCAGGAGGAAGGCGTGGGGTCCCGGGGCAGACAGACGGACACAGAGCCCCACATCCTGTCTCATCTCCTCCAGAGAGAGTCCAGGACAGAACCAGTCTGGAGTGTCCACCAGCACCAGCCGTCTCCCACACACGTCCCCCTCTCTCCTCTTACTCCTCTGGGTCACTGCAGAGGGGCTGGCCTGGGCCCCAAACTCCTCTCTGCCCAGGATGGTGTTTCCTGCTGCACTCCTCCCAGCCCCAGTCCTCCCCAGCAGCACCAGTCTCAGCTCAGACACACTGGGAGACACTGTGGAGTCTGGACTGCTGCTCTCTCCTCCCACTGCAACACAACACACAGCACTGATCAACACTCTGTCTCTCTGGAGGATGTACAACAGTATCTAATATAATATCATCTACATCCATAACTCACTAGATGGAGGATGTACAACAGTGTCTAATATAATATAATCTACATCCATAACTCACTAGATGGAGGATGTACAACAGTGTCTAATATAATATCATCTACATCCATAACTCACTAGATGGAGGATGTACAACAGTGTCTAATATAATATAATCTACATCCATAACTCACTAGATGGAGGATGTACAACAGTGTCTAATATAATATAATCTACATCCATAACTCACTAGATGGAGGATGTACAACAGTGTCTAATATAATATCATCTACATCCATAACTCACTAGATGGAGGATGTACAACAGTGTCTAATATAATATAATCTACATCCATAACTCACTATGTGGAGGAATTAACTCCATGCTGTGTCTCCTCCTCAGTGGAAGTGTGGGGTCTGTATCAGAGGTCTCTCCTCCCACTGTAACAACATAGAGAACTGATCAACACTCTGTCTCTCTGGAGGATGTACAACAGTGTCTAATATAATATAATCTACATCCATAACTCACTATCTGGAGGATGTACAACAGTGTCTAATATAATATCATCTACATCCATAACTCACTAGATGGAGGATGTACAACAGTGTCTAATATAATATCATCTACATCCATAACTCACTAGATGGAGGATGTACAACAGTGTCTAATATAATATAATCTACATCCATAACTCACTATATGGATGAGGTAACTCCATGCTGTGTCTCCTCCTCAGTGGAAGTGTGGGGTCTGTATCTGAGGTCTCTCCTCCCACTGTAACAACATAGAGAACTGGTCAACATACTGACTCATCAGAGACACATTTAAAACATAGTATAAACAAACTACAAATACATTACATATCATAGTGAAATATAGATTATTGGAGAAAATAGAGAATATCAAGATTGATGACAGTTTGAGACAATATTGATAACTCACTAAGTGAAGGATGGACCACTATAGACTAGAAACAGTAGGAGACAACAGGACAATATTGATAACTCACTAAGTGAAGGAAGGTCCTCTATAGACTAGAAACAGTAGGAGACAACAGGACAACATTGAGAACTCACTAAGTGAAGGATGGTCACTATAGACTAGAAACAGTAGGAGACAACAGGACAACATTGAGAACTCACTAAGTGAAGGATGGTCCACTATAGACTAGAAACAGTAGGAGACAACAGGACAACATTGATAACTCACTAAGTGAAGGATGGTCCACTAGACTAGAAACAGTAGGAGACAACAGGACAATATTGATAACTCACTAAGTGGAGGATGGTCCACTATAGACTAGAAACAGTAGGAGACAACAGGACAATATTGATAACTCACTAAGTGAAGGATGGTCACTATAGACTAGAAACAGTAGGAGACAACAGGACAATATTGATAACTCACTGGATGGAGGAACCTCCATGCTGTCTCTCCTCCTGACTGGGAGTATGGAACCTGTATCTGACGTCTCTCCATGTTCTAGAATAATAGAACAACCATTTAGAATGGGAACATTTACCTCAGTGACACATGAAGGCACATAGACCTACTGAAGGGGAGTTCTGGGTTTCTACTGAAATGTTAAGTATCACATATCTCACTCACCAGTCATCTGGGCTGAGATCTCTCTTCTCAGTCTCTCTACCTCAGTCTTCACATCACATATCTGTTGAGCTGAAATAACAAAGGAGGACTAGGATCTGAATTCTGTGTTAAAGACTTTAGACAGAAATATGATGCAGAGGGAAAGTATGAAGTGATGGACAACAATATTCACAACTCAGTGGAGAGTCGACAATAACCTGAGAATTGAGGAAAGTACAGAAGACTAAAAGTATTAATGGTGTGAATAATCTTACCCAGTTCAGCATTTTCATTGTTGACATCCTCCACCTGTTTGTCTCTCTCCTTTAACTGGTTCTCTCTCTCCTCTAGTAGGTTGTCTTTCTCTTCTACTTCCTGTCTCCTCTCTTCTACTTCCTGTCTCCTCTCTTTTAGTTCATTTTCTTTTCCCTCCAGTAGTCTGTCTCTCTCTTCCAGTAGTTTGTCTCTCTCTTCCAGTAGTTTGTCTCTCTCTTCCAGTAGTCTGTCCTTCTCTCCCAGTCTGTGGTTCCTGTCCTCTAGTTGAATGTCTCTCTCTTCCAGTAGTTTGTCTCTCTCTTCCAGTAGTCTGTCCTTCTCTCCCAGTCTGTGGTTCCTGTCCTCTAGTTGAATGTCTCTATCCTTTAGTTGTTTGACTCTCTCTTCCAGTAGTCTGTCCTTCTCTCCCAGTCTGTGGTTCCTGTCCTCTAGTTGAATGTCTCTATCCTTTAGTTGTTTGTCTCTCTCTTCCAGTAGTCTGTCCTTCTCTCCCAGTCTGTGGTTGCTGTCCTCTAGTTGAATGTCTCTATCCTTTAGTTGTTTGTCTCTCTCTTCCAGTAGTCTGTCCTTCTCTCCCAGTCTGTGGTTCCTGTCCTCTAGTTGAAGGTATTTTTCCTGCAGTAGGACTCTGAAGTTCTCTACTTGGCTGTTCTTGTCCTGCAGGTTCTTTCTCAGAGCCTCTAGTTGAATGGCTCTATCCTTTAGTTGCTTGTCTTTCTCTTCCAGTTGGTTTTCTTTCTCTCTCACTTCCTGGGTCATATCATCCAGTTGTTTGTCTTTCTCTCTCACTTCCTGGGTCATATCATCCAGTTGTTTGTCTTTCTCTCTCACTTCCTGGGTCATATCATCCAGTTGTTTGTCTTTCTCCTCTAGTTGATTCATCATCTCTTTAAACATCTTCAACTCTGAGAGCAATTAACATATTTAATTGGTTGTTTGAATAAGTAATGTATTAATTAATTCAATAGTATGTCAATAAAGACATTATCATTTGATGGAGGTGGTACAATTATTAGTAATTATTTCCTCCAGTCAACAGTTATCTGAGCTGAACCAATCATCAACTGGTCTATTGACTATTTGATACATTACAAATGAATTAGTCTGAAAAACTGAATGACATCACTCATGTTCCCTGATTCAATCCTCTCTCCTCCAGACTCTCTCATACTTACCAAGCTCACCAGCTGATGCCTCCCTCTTCAGCTTGTTCTCCTGGGTCTCATGTTGTAAATACCATGATCCTGAGACTATGGTGTAAAACAGAGAGGTGAGTTCTGTGTGGTACATCACTATATACAGAACAAACAGGACCAATCAGATTTCTCCTGTCACTCAAGCCTCCCTCATGTAGGGACTGTGGGCACCAATGAGATCTGGTTAACTTCATAAATAATGTTGATTTGTTATTGTCCTATCTCTGATCAAATGATTATTGTCATTGTTTGTGATAACCAGCATTGGGCTCTATGTCAGATACAGGATACTGTGTCAGGAGGCAGGGTTCTATGGAATATATATATATTATTAATAAAATACCAAATAAATAATAAAACAGAATGCATTAGTTATTATTGTTCATTGAATTTCTGTCTCATTACATAATTTAATGAAATACCATACATCATATTGGAATGACTGTTCATCACATTCATTACTAATGTACATCTAGGGAAATGGATGTAAGCAGTGCTACTACTGGAACAGTCTAAACATCACAGAATGATTCATACTGGGACATCAAACTGAATTCAAGCTGATTCTATTTTCATTTTGGAGTGTGAAATGTTGACCTCTATAGCAGATATATAGTGGGAGGACTATGTGAAATATTGACCTCTATGACAGATATGTAGTGGGAGGACTATGTGAAATATTGACCTCTATGGCAGATATATAGTGGGAGGACTATGTGAAATATTGACCTCTATGGCAGATATATTGTGGGTGGACTATGTGAAATATTGACCCCTATAGCAGATATGTAGTGGGAGGACTATGTGACATATTGACCTCTATGGCAGATATATAGTGGGAGGACTATGTGACATATTGACCTCTATAGCAGATATATAGTGGGAGGACTATGTGAAATATTGACCTCTATGGCAGATATATAGTGGGAGGACTATGTGAAATATTGACCCCTATAGCAGATATATAATGGGAGGACTATGTGAAATATTGATAGGATTGTGGAGCAGATGGGCCCTCTGAACTACCAAGTGGTGACAGTGGACACCGGTGAAGATATGTGGATGTGTTCAACCCTCCGTTCAGAAGAGTCTTTACTACCTTTAACCAGGATCGGATCCACTCATTACTTCCTTTAGACAACACATCTTATTATTTATGGTTGTGTGGTAAAAGAGTTGATATTTGATTGTATGATTTGAGACTGGGTTCACGCTACACTTTATAAACGGACAAATATTGCGTGACTAAGGTGACTTGAGTTCACTGAACTCATTTACTGGGCTGGACTCTTTTAGGCCTGAGGAACAGGACATTTTTGGAGGAACCAGAGCTCATTATTTGTTATATTATTATGTGTGTGATCATTTATGTTGGTAAAACAACCCACGCAAAGGATACTGTTGTTTGAACTTATTTCCAATGTTTTAAGGGTTTATGAAAAGTGTATGTCCATCCTGACTTTTACATGAGTCCTTTGTATTGGTGTAGACTTGACGAACCAGACAGCACTCATTCCGTCCAAAACCAAAAGGAGAAATCCATATTTTCTCTGGTAGGCGCAACCTACCTGGCACCCCTACAAACAGCACTACTATGTGAGCAGTCTGAGAATGACTGAATGCTTCATAATAAGACATCAAGCTGATTTTATTTTCATTTTGGTGTGTGAAATGTTGAGCTCTATAGCATATAATTTGTGGGAGATCTATGATATGAAAATTCTGGATAATTTACAGAACATCTATACATCTTAATCCAACCTACCTTGAGAACATTTGGGGAGAGTTTTAATAAATGTAAAGAAACTGATTTAATTTGTAGTCTTGAAGAAGACACACTGCTGATCACAAGGCCTGTAGTTTTTATAGTATCAGATTAACACTCTGGTCTGTTCTTTGTCTTGTGTTATTGGTTGTCAATAAACAAAACAGACAAATAAGTAATTACTCACTCTCATCTGATCATCCATTATCCAAGATGGAGAGTCATGAATAATGATCATGTAAAACAGAATGCATTAGTTATTATTGTTCATTGAATTTCTGTCTCATTACATAATTTAATGAAATACCATACATCATATTGATATGACTGTTCATCACATTCATTACTAATGTACATCTAGGGAAAGGGATGTAAGCAGTGCTACTATTGGAACAGTCTAAACATCACAGAATGATTCATACTGGGACATCAAACTGAATTCAATCTGATTCCGTGTTCATTTTGGTGTGTGAAATGTTGACCTCTATGACAGATATATTGTGAGAGGACTATGTGAAATATTGACCTCTATGGCAGATATAGTATGAGAGGACTATGTGAAATATTGACCTCTATGACAGATATATTGTGAGAGGACTATGTGAAATATTGACCTCTATGGCAGATATAGTATGGGAGGACTATGTGAAATGTTGACCTCTATGACAGATATATTGTGAAAGGACTATGTGAAATGTTGACCTCTTAAGCAGATATATAGTGGGAGGACTATGTTAAATATTGACCTCTGTGGCAGATATATAGTGGGAGGACTATGTGAAATATTGACCTCTATGGCAGATATAGTATGGGAGGACTATGTGAAATATTGACCTCTATGGCAGATATATAGTGGGAGGACTATGTGAAATATTGACCTCTATGGCAGAAATATAGTGGGAGGACTATGTGAAATATTGACCTCTATGGCAGAAATATAGTGGGAGGACTATGTGAAATATTGACCTCTATGGCAGATATATTGTGGGAGGACTAAGTGAAATATTGACCTCTATGGCAGATATATAGTGGGAGGACTATGTGAAATATTGACCCCTATAGCAGATATATAATGGGAGGACTATGTGAAATATTGATAGGATTGTGGAGCAGATGGGCCCTCTGAACTACCAAGTGGTGACAGTGGACACCGGTGAAGATATGTGGATGTGTTCAACCCTCCGTTCAGAAGAGTCTTTACTACCTTTAACCAGGATCGGATCCACTCATTACTTCCTTTAGACAACACATCTTATTATTTATGGTTGTGTGGTAAAAGAGTTGATATTTGATTGTATGATTTGAGACTGGGTTCACGCTACACTTTATAAACGGACAAATATTGCGTGACTAAGGTGACTTGAGTTCACTGAACTCATTTACTGGGCTGGACTCTTTTAGGCCTGAGGAACAGGACATTTTTGGAGGAACCAGAGCTCATTATTTGTTATATTATTATGTGTGTGATCATTTATGTTGGTAAAACAACCCACGCAAAGGATACTGTTGTTTGAACTTATTTCCAATGTTTTAAGGGTTTATGAAAAGTGTATGTCCATCCTGACTTTTACATGAGTCCTTTGTATTGGTGTAGACTTGACGAACCAGACAGCACTCATTCCGTCCAAAACCAAAAGGAGAAATCCATATTTTCTCTGGTAGGCGCAACCTACCTGGCACCCCTACAAACAGCACTACTATGTGAGCAGTCTGAGAATGACTGAATGCTTCATAATAAGACATCAAGCTGATTTTATTTTCATTTTGGTGTGTGAAATGTTGAGCTCTATAGCATATAATTTGTGGGAGATCTATGATATGAAAATTCTGGATAATTTACAGAACATCTATACATCTTAATCCAACCTACCTTGAGAACATTTGGGGAGAGTTTTAATAAATGTAAAGAAACTGATTTAATTTGTAGTCTTGAAGAAGACACACTGCTGATCACAAGGCCTGTAGTTTTTATAGTATCAGATTAACACTCTGGTCTGTTCTTTGTCTTGTGTTATTGGTTGTCAATAAACAAAACAGACAAATAAGTAATTACTCACTCTCATCTGATCATCCATTATCCAAGATGGAGAGTCATGAATAATGATCATGTAAAACAGAATGCATTAGTTATTATTGTTCATTGAATTTCTGTCTCATTACATAATTTAATGAAATACCATACATCATATTGATATGACTGTTCATCACATTCATTACTAATGTACATCTAGGGAAAGGGATGTAAGCAGTGCTACTATTGGAACAGTCTAAACATCACAGAATGATTCATACTGGGACATCAAACTGAATTCAATCTGATTCCGTGTTCATTTTGGTGTGTGAAATGTTGACCTCTATGACAGATATATTGTGAGAGGACTATGTGAAATATTGACCTCTATGGCAGATATAGTATGAGAGGACTATGTGAAATATTGACCTCTATGACAGATATATTGTGAGAGGACTATGTGAAATATTGACCTCTATGGCAGATATAGTATGGGAGGACTATGTGAAATGTTGACCTCTATGACAGATATATTGTGAAAGGACTATGTGAAATGTTGACCTCTTAAGCAGATATATAGTGGGAGGACTATGTTAAATATTGACCTCTGTGGCAGATATATAGTGGGAGGACTATGTGAAATATTGACCTCTATGGCAGATATAGTATGGGAGGACTATGTGAAATATTGACCTCTATGGCAGATATATAGTGGGAGGACTATGTGAAATATTGACCTCTATGGCAGAAATATAGTGGGAGGACTATGTGAAATATTGACCTCTATGGCAGAAATATAGTGGGAGGACTATGTGAAATATTGACCTCTATGGCAGATATATTGTGGGAGGACTAAGTGAAATATTGACCTCTATGGCAGATATATAGTGGGAGGACTATGTGAAATATTGACCCCTATAGCAGATATATAATGGGAGGACTATGTGAAATATTGATAGGATTGTGGAGCAGATGGGCCCTCTGAACTACCAAGTGGTGACAGTGGACACCGGTGAAGATATGTGGATGTGTTCAACCCTCCGTTCAGAAGAGTCTTTACTACCTTTAACCAGGATCGGATCCACTCATTACTTCCTTTAGACAACACATCTTATTATTTATGGTTGTGTGGTAAAAGAGTTGATATTTGATTGTATGATTTGAGACTGGGTTCACGCTACACTTTATAAACGGACAAATATTGCGTGACTAAGGTGACTTGAGTTCACTGAACTCATTTACTGGGCTGGACTCTTTTAGGCCTGAGGAACAGGACATTTTTGGAGGAACCAGAGCTCATTATTTGTTATATTATTATGTGTGTGATCATTTATGTTGGTAAAACAACCCACGCAAAGGATACTGTTGTTTGAACTTATTTCCAATGTTTTAAGGGTTTATGAAAAGTGTATGTCCATCCTGACTTTTACATGAGTCCTTTGTATTGGTGTAGACTTGACGAACCAGACAGCACTCATTCCGTCCAAAACCAAAAGGAGAAATCCATATTTTCTCTGGTAGGCGCAACCTACCTGGCACCCCTACAAACAGCACTACTATGTGAGCAGTCTGAGAATGACTGAATGCTTCATAATAAGACATCAAGCTGATTTTATTTTCATTTTGGTGTGTGAAATGTTGAGCTCTATAGCATATAATTTGTGGGAGATCTATGATATGAAAATTCTGGATAATTTACAGAACATCTATACATCTTAATCCAACCTACCTTGAGAACATTTGGGGAGAGTTTTAATAAATGTAAAGAAACTGATTTAATTTGTAGTCTTGAAGAAGACACACTGCTGATCACAAGGCCTGTAGTTTTTATAGTATCAGATTAACACTCTGGTCTGTTCTTTGTCTTGTGTTATTGGTTGTCAATAAACAAAACAGACAAATAAGTAATTACTCACTCTCATCTGATCATCCATTATCCAAGATGGAGAGTCATGAATAATGATCATGTAAAACAGAATGCATTAGTTATTATTGTTCATTGAATTTCTGTCTCATTACATAATTTAATGAAATACCATACATCATATTGATATGACTGTTCATCACATTCATTACTAATGTACATCTAGGGAAAGGGATGTAAGCAGTGCTACTATTGGAACAGTCTAAACATCACAGAATGATTCATACTGGGACATCAAACTGAATTCAATCTGATTCCGTGTTCATTTTGGTGTGTGAAATGTTGACCTCTATGACAGATATATTGTGAGAGGACTATGTGAAATATTGACCTCTATGGCAGATATAGTATGAGAGGACTATGTGAAATATTGACCTCTATGACAGATATATTGTGAGAGGACTATGTGAAATATTGACCTCTATGGCAGATATAGTATGGGAGGACTATGTGAAATGTTGACCTCTATGACAGATATATTGTGAAAGGACTATGTGAAATGTTGACCTCTTAAGCAGATATATAGTGGGAGGACTATGTTAAATATTGACCTCTGTGGCAGATATATAGTGGGAGGACTATGTGAAATATTGACCTCTATGGCAGATATAGTATGGGAGGACTATGTGAAATATTGACCTCTATGGCAGATATATAGTGGGAGGACTATGTGAAATATTGACCTCTATGGCAGAAATATAGTGGGAGGACTATGTGAAATATTGACCTCTATGGCAGAAATATAGTGGGAGGACTATGTGAAATATTGACCTCTATGGCAGATATATTGTGGGAGGACTAAGTGAAATATTGATCTCTATGGCAGATATATAATGGGAGGACTAAGTGAAATATTGATCTCTATGGCAGATATATAATGGGAGGACTATGTGAAATATTGACCTCTATGGCAGAAATATTGTGGAAGGGAAAGGAAAGGGGGATACCTAGTCAGTTGTCCAACTGAATGTATTCAACTGAGATGTGTCTTCCGCATTTAACTCAACCCCTCTAAAATGTTGAGCTCTACAACAGATATATTGTGGGAGGACTATGTGAAATATTGACCTCTATGGCAGATATATTGTGGGAGGGCTATGTGAAATATTGACCTCAATGCCAGATATATTGTGGGAGGACTAAGTGAAATATTGATCTCTATGGCAGATATATAATGGGAGGACTATGTGAAATTTTGACCTCTATGGCAGAAATATAGTGGGAGGACTATGTGAAATATTGACCTCTATGGCAGAAATATAGTGGGAGGACTATGTGAAATATTGACCTCTATGGCAGAAATATAGTGGGAGGACTATGTGAAATATTGACCTCTATGGCAGATATATAATGGGAGGACTATGTGAAATATTGACCTCTATGGCAGATATATTGTGGGAGGGCTAAGTGAAATATTGACCTCTATGGCAGATATATTGTGGGAGGGCTAAGTGAAATATTGACCCCAATGCCAGATATATTGTGGGAGGGCTAAGTGAAACATTGACCTCAATGCCAGATATATTGTGGGAGGACTATGTGAAATGTTGACCTCTATGACAGATATATAGTGGGAGGACTATGTGAAATATTGAACTCTATGACAGATATATAGTGGGAGGACTATGTGAAATGTTGAGCTCTATAGCAGATATATAGTGGGAGGACTATGTGAAATATTGACCTCTATAGCAGATATATAGTGGGAGGACTATGCAAAATGTTGACCTCTATGACAGATATATAGTTGGAGGACTATGTGAAATGTTGACCTCTATGACAGATATATAGTGGGAGACTATGTGAAATATTGAACTCTATAGCAGATATATAGTTGGAGGACTATGTGAAATGTTGACCTCTATGACAGATATATAGTGGGAGGACTATGTGAAATGTTGAACTCTATGACAGATATATAGTGGGAGGACTATGTGAAATATTGAACTCTATAGCAGATATATAGTGGGAGGACTATGTGTTGTCCAACTGAATGTGTTCAACTGAGATGTGTCTTCCGCTTTTAACTCAACCCCTCTAAAATGTTGACCTCTATGGCAGATATATTGTGGGAGGTCTACATCATGAAAATTCTGGATTATTTGAAGAAAATCTATCCATATTAATCCAACCTACCTTGAGAACATTTTGTGAGAGTATTGATAAATGTAAACTGATTTAATTTGTAGCCTTGAAGAAGACACATTGCTGTTCACAAGGCCTGTAGTTTTTATAGTATCAGATTAACACTCTGGTCTGTTCTTTGTCTTGTGTTATTGGTTGTCAATAAACAAAACAGACAAATAAGTAATTACTCACATAATGCTGATCATCCATTATCCAAGATGGAGAGTCATGAATAATGGTCATGTAAAACAGAATGCATTAGGTATTATTGTTCATTGAATTTCTGTCTCATTACATAATTTAATGAAATACCACACATCATATTGGAATGACTGTTCATCACATTCACTACTAATGTACATCTAGGGAAAGGGATGTAAGCAGTGCTACTATTGGAACAGTATAAACATCACAGAATGATTCATACTGGGACATCAAACTGAATTCAAGCTGATTCCATGTTCATTTTGGTGTGTGAAATGTTGAGCTCTATAGCAGATATATAGTGGGAGAACTATGTGAAATATTGACCTCTATGGCAGATATATAATGGGAGGACTATGTGAAATGTTGACCTCTATAGCAGATATATAGTAGAAGGACTATGTGAAATATTGACCTCTATGGCAGATATATAGTGGGAGGACTATGTGAAATGTTGACCTCTATGGCAGATATAGTATGGGAGGACTATGTGAAATATTGACCTCTATGGCAGATATATTGTGGAAGGGAAAGGAAAGGGGGATACCTAGTCAGTTGTCCAACTGAATGTATTCAACTGAGATGTGTCTTCCGCATTTAACTCAACCCCTCTAAAATGTTGAGCTCTACAACAGATATTTTGTGGGAGGGAAAGGTGAAATGTTGACCTCTTTGGCAGATATATAGTGGGAGGACTATGTGAAATGTTGACCTCTATGGCAGATATATTGTGGGAGGTCAATGATGTAAAAATACTGGATAATTTGAAGAACATCTATGCATCTTAATCCAACCTACCTTGAGAACATTTGGGGAGAGTTTTGATAAATGTAAAGAAACTGATTTAATTTGTAGTCTTGAAGAAGACACACTGCTGTTCACAAGGCCTGTAGTTTTTATAGTATCAGATTAACACTCTGGTCTGTTCTTTGTCTTGTGTTATTGGTTGTCAGTAAACAAAACAGACAAATAAGTAATTACTCACCTGATCCTGATCATCCATTATCCAAGATGGAGAGTCATGAATAATGATCATGTAAAACAGAATGCATTAGTTATTATTGTTCATTAAATTTCTGTCTCATTACATAATTTAATGAAATACCATCCATCATATTGGAATGACTGTTCATCACATTAATTACTAATGTACATCTAGGGAAAGGGATGTAAGCAGTGCTACTATTGGAACAGTCTAAACATCACAGAATGATTCATACTGGGACATCAAACTGAATTCAAGCTGATTCCATGTTCATTTTGGTTGTGAATTTGATGAATAATGACTAAATGATGTATACATTTAACATAGGATTATAATTAACTGTATTCCACCCTCCCCCTGTATGATTTTATGGAATTGATTAGAATGTATAAAATGATAATCAATAAATGTGTAATTCTAGTCAGAATTAGAGTAAAACAATTATAGATAATGTGGTGTCTGGGTGTCTCAAACACAGACTGTCTTAGCAGAATTCTCATGCAGACCTTGGATATGGGGCCTCTGGGAGATGGTGGAAAGGAAAGGACGTACTTCCCAGGGCCCCCCTATCTTGAGGGAGGATGGGGAGTGTTTTTCGTGGCCTTCCCTAATCTCTCTCAGCTGGGTAGCAGGACGGGGGGTGCGTTGGATACCTAATGTAGTGTGTCGTATGTGCGTAAGAAGCCAAGTATAAAATAAATGGTTTTGTACAACTAAGTAGAGCTCTCGTAAATAATCGTTGCTGACTATTGTAGACTGGCCTCTGTCTGTTTCATTTCAACAAGAACCTTACAAATTCTTGGAAACAGACCGAGTAGTTTAATTGAAGGTCAGTTTATGAACATTGAGAACATAATTCTCTTAACAACTTTGGAGTGTGAAATGTTGACCTCTATGACAGATATATTGTGGGAGGACTATGGTGTTGATCCTGATCATCCATTATCCAAGATGGAGAGGAATGAATATTGATAATGTATAACAAAATGTATGAGTTATTACAGTTACATTCAATCCAATTTCAGTCACATTACATTATTCAACCAAATACCATACATCATATTGATATGACTGGTCATCACATTCATTACTAATGACAATCAAGGGACGTGACAGTAATGTTGGAATGGTTCTAATGCTTTAGGACCAGCTCAAAGCTCAGAGTGATGGTAATATGCATTGTAACTAGTTGATATTCAGAATGAATCTAGTCTATTCATCTGTAACTCCTACTATGAACTCCTACCTACATGAGAAAGTACAAGTGTTCTGTACAGGGAAAGAGACTGGTTGTTATTGTTGTTGTTTAGGTGTTTAGAAACATTACTGGAGTTCTAGAACACTTACCTTCTCTGTCCCTTAAACCCACTGCAGCCTCCTCCTTCTGTTCTCCATGGATGACCTGACAGATGTAGAATCCTGTATCTGACCACCTGAAGTCTCTCAGCCTCAGAGACACGTTGCCTCTCTCCAGCTCCTGGGTGATCAGACTCACTCTGCCCTTATAGCCACTCCTCTCTGTCACCTGGCCATTCTTATACAGGTAAATACACTCTGTCCCTTTAAACCACCTGATCGTCGTGGCAACAGCACTGGTGTCAGGTGAGAGGTGACAGGGGAGGGTGACCTCTTCACCAACATCAGCCTCCACATAGTTTTTTGAGGTGAGTTTAAACTGATCTGTTCAGAAAGAGAGAACATTTCATGTTTAATGACATCATCTGTGTCAGGAACACAAATCCTCTCAGTACATTTATAAACACATCTGAATTAATAACTACAACAGACATACAACAACCAGGACCATGTCAATTCTAAACTACAACCCCCACAATCCCAGACAGACAGATTCATTTGAAGGAAAGTCTATATGTCATAGAAGAATGTGATGCTACAATCTAGAATGATATTATCCCATTTGTTCCCACATCTTTCCCAGACATGCCACTATGCTAATCTTATGCCACTAGTAGCCTAACATGTCATCCATTTTGATTATTTATTTATTTAAAAGTATGTTTTATTCTTGGTCACAGTTGTGACAGAGTGCTCTGACTATAATAACATGAACAGATATTTACCCCTATTCCTCAACCTCAATATCTATATACCTCAGCCCACTTACCCACACACCTAAACTCAATGACCCACACACCCCAGTCCTGTTACCCCTATTCCTCAACCTCAATATCTATATACCTCAGCCCACTTACCCACACACTTAAACTCAATGACCCACACACCCCAGCCCTGTTACCCCCATGCCCTAACCCCCACATGCCAATACCCTCAAACCTATACAATCAAGTACAGATACAGGCGTCTAAAATAAATTATAAAATTAGAATAAATTAGAGGCACTGACTTACTATGAACTCTGGACTCACAGACACAAACTCAGCTACAACTCCTCATGTTACAAACACATTTCATCCAGACACACATTTACACATGAAGACAAATAAAACCACAAACACATTTCATTTTCAATAGTTGGTTTAGTTCTGTTCTCCCAGATACATGAAAGAAAAGTTCATCATTAATTATAGCATGGTGACTTACTATGAACTCTGGACTCTGCCATATTAACTGCAATAAAAAGAGAAAACATTCATATTTACATCATTACCTTTCATCAAATTCTCTCTTTTGCTCAATCACACAGATACAAACATCCCTTCCTCTTTATCCAGTCCTCATTGTTTTAAAACAGGACTGTTGTGTCTAGTTTGGAAAGTGAAATATACTGAGATCTCCTCTTACCTTTACTGGTCTTCACGTCCTCCACTTCACACTCAAAATAGTTGATTTAAATCCATAACCACTCTAATAGTCACTATATGTGCATATCTACATGTTTTTACAGAACAATCTACACCTCAGGCCTAAACTGAGACACAACCTTCACTTTCACCTTTGCACAGGTAGTTGGACATTCTGCACAATGCTGTGTCATGTGGTAGCCCCTGGCAACAGTGTTTTACCCTGTTCATCCTCAAACCCAAACCAGTATGTTCTGACCCAGCTGTAGATGTTCAGTATAGCAGCAAATCACTACAATAGGTGGCTTTTTCTGCAACTGAATTCAATGTAAATGTTATAGATTTATTTTATCATGTTTTTTATTTTGAGTACAAAATATACAAGTGATGCTAGATATTATGTTTTACAAGTAGATATTTAAATCTGCATTTGATTTCAACTGTTTGTTTTTAAGTTAATTGCCTGTATTACCACCTGCCCTGCTTGTTTACAGCTGATCTGTCGTTCTCTATCGAGACAATATTACCATGTCGTCTTAGAAGGTTACTGGTGATTTGTCATGAACTATTTCTCATTGAGCCCCATTCAGTGAAACAGTTCATTCAGCCTCATTTACTGCTTTAAAAAAACATAGCTTATATGGATGACTTGCTTAAACAAATGTGGTTTCTACTGTTAATGGAGATGAACAAACTATGGCATAATGGGAAGACAAGCGGATAAGAGACAATCAGTAATTTAGATTAAGATATTAATGAGCGAGCCAGGACGGATGTAGTCAATATATAAAATGGCGCCGATAGAGAGGGAGGAAGTGATTCTAGCCCCGAGGCAACATTCCAGTGTTATTTCTTACATTGTTAGCCAGACATTTTAGTGTGTTATTACATACAACCCGGAGAAGGTGGGGTGTGTGGCTCATTTCTCAATAAAAAGAGAAAACATTCATATTTACATCATTACCTTTCATCAAATTCTCTCTTTTGCTCAATCACACAGATACAAACATCACTTCCTCGTTCTCCAGTCCTCATTGTTTTAAAACATGACTGTTGTGTCTAGTTTGGAAAGTGAAATATACTGAGATCTCCTCTTACCTTTACTGGTCTTCACATCCTCCACTTCAAATTCAAAATAGTTGATTTAAATCTATAACCACTCTAATAGTCACTATATGTGCATATCTACGCGTTTTTACAGAACAATCTACACCTCAGTCCTATACTGAGACTTTCACTTTCACATTTGCTCAGGCACTTGGAGTAAACTCCTCCCCCCCAGCCTCTCTGGTTATTAGAAAACCCAGCCACAAAGTCTAAATTGTCTACAGGCCTATCGTAAAATGTCATGAAAACAAAAACGTAAATTTCTGATCTTAATTTAGGTTTAAGGTTCGGCATAAGGTTAGCAGTGTGTCGAATAGGGTTCAAATCAGAAGACCGATCCAGCCAGCAGATGGTAGTGATGGTCTTTAATTATAGTCATATTATCCTGAGCTGTAAAGATTTAACAGTGTCTATCAATATTAGCTTCTCTTATCTCTTTGGACACATTCACATGAGTAAATGAGTGAAATTGCTTCCATGACAAATAGTCTCAATGCTTTTCCATCCCCTCCTAACAAAATAAATGTAGCTGACTGGTGGCATTTACTGTCTGAGAAGAGAGTATCATTACCACCTGCTGGTCAATGTTGGGAACTGCGGTGAATTTACAAATCAGAAAGTCAAGACATGATTTAGGGGGCTGTTGTTGGCAGTCCAGCTCTTTTTGGCCCCAAACGGCTCTTTGTGTTTTTTCAAGTCAAACAGTTTGCGACAGTTTGACTATGATTGGTGTTAAAACAATTCCAATTCAATTATTAAATTAAATTATACTCTACCTTAACTACAATGTATTTAAAAATGCATTCTACCACACCAATTAAACATTTGCATTTAAAGTATTACTTTTTAATGTATATAAACAAAATGTATATAAATGTAACAATTAAAAATGAATTCATTCTGAACAACATAACAATAGAATATTGCAAAATATCAAAGAAAAATAAATAACAATTTGCAAAACTGCAGCATCCCACTTAAAACATTAAACTGGTCCCTCTTTTCTCTCTCTGCTTTATTACCATGTTATAACCAGCAATGATGACCATATTTTGCTTTTATGAGAGATTTGCATTCGGAAATACAAGTTGCCTCACTTTCGAGGGGCTGATGCGGTTTCTTCTCTCTTCTTCTTCTGCTTCTTCTATGATATCATGGCGTTCTGCAAACAATCATGTAAGTGCATCACCTACTGTGCTAGAAAGTACTATCAATCATGATATGCCCAATTCTATATAATCATGAAAATTAAAACCAAATAAATCCCTACTAACTTCTACCACAACCTCCATTTCCTTGTCCAATTGTGGGCTAGTGACTCCATCAGTCTGACAGTAGGTTCACTTACTACAGGAGCAGCTATGGAAGCTCCATCCGTCTGACAGTAGGTCCACTTACTACAGGAGCAGCTATGGAAGCTCCATCAGTCTGACAGTAGGTTCACTTACTACAGGAGCAGCTATGGAAGCTCCATCAGTCTGCCAGTAGGTTCACTTACTACAGGAGCAGCTATGGAAGTTCCATCAGTCTGACAGTAGGTTCACTTACTACAGGAGCAGCTATGGAAGCTCCATCAGTCTGACAGTAGGTTCACTTACTACAGGAGCAGCTATGGAAGCTCCATCAGTCTGACAGTAGGTTCACTTACTACAGGAGCAGCTATGGAAGTTCCATCAGTCTGACAGTAGGTTCACTTACTACAGGAGCAGCTATGGAAGTTCCATCAGTCTGACAGTAGGTTCACTTACTACAGGAGCAGCTATGGAAGCTCCATCAGCCTGACAGTATGTTCACTTACTACATGAGCAGCTATGGAAGCTCCATCAGTCCACACTGCAAGTCCACCAATCTGTTTTACAGCCTCTACATATGATACATCATGACTAATTGTCTATATGTGAGCCTCTCTAGCCTCTCTCTGTACCTGCCATCCACCAAATGCTGCACCGTGTTCTCCCCCACAATTAGAGCACTTAGCCTTCACATTGCTTCCACATTCACCTTAATCATGTTCCCCTCGACACAAAGCATATATTTACACAATCTACTCTTGCTGAGCCTGGCTACTCCACGCTGGCCTGCTGCTCGTGGCACCATCCTCTGCTCGATTTACCACAGTTCTTCTGTGGTGATTTACCACAGTTCTTCTGTGGTGATTTACCACAGTTCTTCTGTGGTGATTTACCACAGTTCTTCTCTCTCCACTCAAGTGTTTGCTAGTGCTATCATGTTTCATCTTACCTCCTGAACCGGAATTGAGATCAGCCTCACCACTTCACCCTAATCTGCTCCTGTGAGTCCCTCTGGATAAAATGTCTGCTAAATGACTAAGCTGTAACTATATCGGCCTAACAAACCAGGCAGAAGTATGTCTAACTTGTCCCACATAGCTATCTTCAGATGAACACACTAAACTGTAAGTCTCTCTGGATAAGAGCGTCTGGTAACAGTCCTTTACTGTGGGAGCCTGCTAACAGTCCTTTAGTGTGGGAGCCTGCTAACAGTCCTTTAGTGTGGGAGTCTGCTAACAGTCCTTTAGTGTGGGAGCCTGCTAACAGTCCTTTAGTGTGGGAGCCTGCTAACAGTCCTTTAGTGTGGGAGTCTGCTAACAGTCCTTTAGTGTGGGAGCCTGCTAACAGTCCTTTAGTGTGGGAGCCTGCTAACAGTCCTTTAGTGTGGGAGCCTGCTAACGGTCATTTAGTGTGGGAGCCTGCTAATGGTCCTTTAGTGTGGGAGCCTGCTAACAGTCCTTTAGTGTGGGAGCCCGCTAACAGTCCTTTACTGTGGGAGCCGGCTAACAGTCCTTTAGTGTGGGAGCCTGCTAACGGTCCTTTAGTGTGGGAGCCTGCTAACAGTCCTTTAGTGTGGGAGCCTGCTATCAGTCCTTTAGTGTGGGAGCCTGCTAACAGTCCTTTAGTGTGGGAGTCTGCTAACAGTCCTTTAGTGTGGGAGTCTGCTAACAGTCCTTTAGTGTGGGAGTCTGCTAACAGTACTTTAGTGTGGGAGTCTGCTAACAGTCCTTTAGTGTGGGAGCCTGCTAACAGTCCTTCAGTGTGGGAGTCTGCTAATAGTCCTTTAGTGTGGGAGTCTGCTAACAGTCCTTTAGTGTGGGAGCCTGCCAACAGTCCTTTAGTGTGGGAGTCTGCTAACAGTCCTTTAGTGTGGGAGCCTGCTAACGGTCCTTTAGTGTGGGAGCCTGCTAACAGTCCTTTAGTGTGGGAGCCTGCTATCAGTCCTTTAGTGTGGGAGCCTGCTAACAGTCCTTTAGTGTGGGAGTCTGCTAACAGTCCTTTAGTGTGGGAGTCTGCTAACAGTCCTTTAGTGTGGGAGCATGCTAACAGTCCTTTAGGGTGGGAGCCTGCTAACAGTCCTTCAGTGATGAGGTTAGGTGCACACTCATCATTTCCAATGGAAACTACTGGGACCAACATGCATGATAGTTACAGTATGAGCTGCAATAGTTTCCACTGAATGAAACAGTGTGATTCTCACAGTTAGTGTTATAATGTCTATATAACAGTGTTATAATGTCTATACAACAGTGTTATGAGGTCTATATAACAGTGTTATGAGGTCTATATAACAGTGTTATAATGTCTATATAACAGTGTTATAATGTCTATATAACAGTGTTATAATGTCTATATAGCAGCGTTATAATGTCTATATAACAGTGTTATAATGTCTATATAACAGTGTTATAATGTCTATATACCAGTGTTATAATGTCTATATAACAGTGTTATAATGTCTATATAGCAGTGTTATAATGTCTATATAACAGTGTTATGAGGTCTATATAACAGTGTTATAATGTCTATATACCAGTGTTATGAGGTCTATATAACAGTGTTATAATGTCTATATAACAGTGTTATAATGTCTATATAACAGTATTATAATGTCTATATAACAGTGTTATAATGTCTATATAACAGTGTTATAATGTCTATATAACAGAGTTATGAGGTCTATATAACAGTGTTATAATGTCTATATAACAGAGTTATGAGGTCTATATAACAGTGTTATAATGTCTATATAACAGTGTTATAATGTCTATATAACAGTGTTATAATGTCTATATAACAGTGTTATAATGTCTATATAACAGAGTTATAATGTCTATATAACAGTGTTATAATGTCTATATAACAGTGTTATCAGGTCTATATAACAGTGTTATAATGTCTATATAACAGTGTTATCAGGTCTATATAACAGTGTTATCAGGTCTATATAACAGTGTTATAATGTCTATATAACAGTGTTATCAGGTCTATATAACAGTGTTATCAGGTCTATATAACAGTGTTATCAGGTCTATATAACAGTGTTATCAGGTCTATATAACAGTGTTATAATGTCTATATAACAGTGTTATAATGTCTATATAACAGTGTTATAATGTCTATATAACAGTGTTATAATGTCTATATAACAGTGTTATAATGTCTATATAACAGTGTTATCAGGTCTATATAACAGTGTTATCAGGTCTATATAACAGTGTTATCAGGTCTATATAACAGTGTTATCAGGTCTATATAACAGTGTTATCAGGTCTATATAACAGTGTTATCAGGTCTATATAACAGTGTTATCAGGTCTATATAACAGTGTTATCAGGTCTATATAACAGTGTTATAATGTCTATATAACAGTGTTATAATGTCTATATAACAGTGTTATAATGTCTATATAACAGTGTTATAATGTCTATATAACAGTGTTATAATGTCTATATAACAGTGTTATCAGGTCTATATAACAGTGTTATCAGGTCTATATAACAGTGTTATCAGGTCTATATAACAGTGTTATAATGTCTATATAACAGTCAGTGCTGTTTGCACGAGCCCTCAGACTTGATTCAACTAATCAAGTCATCATCAAACCTTTGATTTGAATCAGGGTTGTGAGTGCTCCCCTTTGGGTCTCCAGAACCAGGATTGGGAGACACTGGTCTTAACACCCAGAGGTCTATTCATTCAGAACAAAACCGTAACAAACAGTTTGTAACGGAAACCATTAACTTTGAACAAAAACATGCTTTTCAATAAAAATTCAAGTATCTTTTGGACAAATTCATGTTGGTCCCTCCCCTTTTCCTTCAGTTTGCTTCTGCTGGTTTCCGTGTGGGTTTGAGGGGTCGTGAACACACCCCAGGTTTCCACTGACACACCATGCTCATCATACTCAGATCATAGAAGGTGGCACAGACATGGGCTGGCTGCATGTGGTTTACCCACACGGTGTTCAGGTTCATTATATTGCCTAACTTTCTATTCTGGTTCAGAGGGGAAAGTGAAATCCAGGAAGTGAAATGCTGTGCTTTCTTCCTCCTTTCGTTCATTTGGAGTTTTTTGGTTCTGCAAAGCCATAAAAACCTGTATTATAATGATGGTACTGATATAATAGGCCTCCTGTCTACTAGACTCACTGTCAGTCTGGGACTATTAAAGTACGGTAATATAGTAATACTAACACAGCTACTAAACCGATTATTACTTTGTTATAAACTTGTATTAGCCTTCATCTAATCCTATTTTATCTGACCATAATAGCCTTTATTATAAGACATATGTTATTATACCAATGTAATTCTACCCATGTTATTATACCCATGTTATTCTACCCATGTTATTCTACCCATGTTATTCTACCCATGTTATTCTACCCATGTTATTATACCCATGTTATTATACCCATGTTATTCTACCCATGTTATTCTACCCATGTTATTCTACCCGTGTTATTCTACCCGTGTTATTCTACCCATGTTATTCTACCCATGTTATTATACCCATGTTATTATACCCATGTTATTATACCCATGACTGTACGTTTGTTTATTGTGTAACTCTGTGTTGTTGTTTGTGTCGCACTGCTTTGCTTTATCTTGGCCAGGTCACAGTTGTAAATGAGAACTTGTTCTCAACTGGTCTACCTGGTTAAATAAAGGTTCAATTAAAATAAAATAAATATAAAGGATTGTTATTAGATGATAATGAGAAGAGATACATGCTTACCACAAACAACTCTTACAAAATGTGAAACATATTGCTATTTGTGATGAATGTGAATTCCAAGGAGACAAATTAATTCAGTGTGTTTCTCTTCCTGCAACTAATTCTGTGTTTTTGAAAATGGACAACTGGAAGTCGTTGTTCTCCCTGCTAAATTTAGGCCCAGTTGAATGCCTGCCAGGGATGATTCCCACATACTTTGACTGCCACAGCAGTCAACTAGCTAATCACAGTAGTCAACTAGCTAGCCACAGTAGTCAACTAGCTAGCCACAACAGTCAACTAGCTAGCCACAACAGTCAACTAGCTAGCCACAGCAGTCAACTAGCTAGCCACAGCAGTCAACTAGCTAGCCACAACAGTCAACTAGTTAGCCACAGCAGTCAACTAACTAGTCACACCAGTCAATTAGCTAGCCACAGAAGTCAGCTAGCTAGTCACACCAGTCAATTAGCTAGCCACAGCAGTCAACTAACTAGTCACACCAGTCAATTAGCTAGCCACAGCAGTCAGCTAGCTAGTCACACCAGTCAATTAGCTAGCCACAGCAGTCAGCTAGCTATTCACACCAGTCAATTAGCTAGCCACAGCAGTCAACTAGCTAGTCACACCAGTCAATTAGGTAGCCACAGCAGTCAACTAGCTAGTCACACCAGTCAATTAGGTAGCCACAGCAGTCAACTAGCTAGTCACACCAGTCAATTAGGTAGCCACAGCAGTCAACTAGCTAGTCACACCAGTCAATTAGGTAGCCACAGCAGTCAACTAGCTAGTCACACCAGTCAATTAGGTAGCCACAGCAGTCAGCTAGCTAGTCACACCAGTCAATTAGCTAGCCACAGCAGTCAACTAGCTAGTCACACCAGTCAATTAGGTAGCTGTTTACCTTTCTACCACATTCACTCATTTGTTTGTAAACAACTAACAAGCTAGTTAGCTCTCTCATGTTCTTGTCAAACTGTCAACAGAGTAGCTAGGAAGCAACAAGATATGCCAAACAACAGCCTAAAAACCACTTGAGGGCAAATAAATCAGATTTGACAGTTCAGACACAAGTCACATTGCCAGGAATCAGATTTGCATCTTACTTAAAACCACCTATGAAGGTGGCTTGAAATGTGACTTGAAATGTCCAATTCCATCTGCTTTTTGCTGTTCAGACTGCAGGAAAAATAACAGATTAGAATCGGATATGCAAAAAATGTGGATTTGAGTCATTTCAAACTGCCAATGGGAACAAGCCTTATATGTAGGTCGCTCTGGATAAGAGCGTCTGATAAATGACCACAATGTAAAATTAGATGAGGTCATCACCGGGCAGTCCACGGCCAATAGAGAGCTCTTTCCATCAGTCTGCTAATATAAAAAACATTGTCTGGCATCTTAATGCTTGTTGGAATTTTCAGTTCCTTATTATGGGTTCCTTGCACCCGATCAAGTGAAATGAATCTAAATTAAACACAAGTGATCTGAAGCTATCAGCCTTGATAAATGTGTGGCAGAGTGATTCTGATAGGGAAAAGAACACAAGTGATACGAAGCTATCAGCCTTGATAAATGTGTGGCAGAGTGATTCTGATAGGGAAAAGAACACAAGTGATCTGAAGCTATCAGCCTTGATAAATGTGTGGCTGAGTGATTCTGATAGGGAAAAGAACACAAGTGATATGAAGCTATCAGCCTTGATAAATGTGTGGCTGAGTGATTCTGATAGGGAAAAGATACGACAGGGTAGTAATAGTACTGTATTAATTCCCAAGGAGGAGATGTTGTTGCACATGCAGTGTATAATGGCAGGTCCACAATTACTGACACCCTTGATAAAGATGAGAAGAACCAAAGTAGCTTTATTTTCATGTCATCTGAACATAGTACAGGTTCCCATGGCGCCCGTTTCCGTTTGTCAAACTGCAGATGTTTACATTTGTTGGACGTCATTAAAAAGGAGCCTCATACCAACTGTAAAATATGGTGGAGGATCTTTGATGTTATGGGACAATTTTGCTTGTTCTTTTTTTGTTTTTTGTCCACAAAGTCAAACTCTGCCTTTATCTACCATTTATCTTCTGAAAAATTAGATTTTTAATCCTAACCTTAACCCTAAACTTAAAAGAAGATCACTGTCAAACTGCAGGTGTTTAGTCATCAGTCCATCCAAGAGATATCAAGGATCTGGAAAGACTCTGTTATAGAGGAATGATCAAAGATCCCTCCTGATGTGTTCTGCATTCTCATAACCTAACGTAGCAGGTCTAAGATCCCTCCTGATGTGTTCTTCATTCTCATAACCTAACGTAGCAGGTCTAAGATCCCTCCTGATGTGTTCTTCATTCTCATAACCTAACGTAGCAGGTCTAAGATCCCTCCTGATGTGTTCTTCATTCTCATAACCTAATGTAGGAGGCGTAAAAGAAGATCCTATAAAACATAGTAGAAAAATACTCAGTGGCCATTATCCTCTCAAGGTGAGGTATTGAAAACAGCAGGGCCATTTTAACCCCAGTCTTTTTGAGAGAGAAAAGAAATATGACTTGTGAAACAAAATCACTTTCACTGAGCAATTGTATTAGTATAAAATATAATTTCCCCTTTTTTTTGCATAAAATATAGCTCAGTGTTTGTATTGTTGATTTTATACAGTCTTTAAAAAAAAATCTTTATCAAAGCCAATAATTATGGACCTGTCTGTATGTCTAGGAGAAATACAGTTGTTAAACGCTCTCCAATCTTAAACACTGAATCTCTACTTGTTCTACTCAGCATTTACCAGGTTTTGACTAGATTGCTGAAGTATTATTTGATTATATTATCATTAAAATCCTCTTTACAATGTAACAAGACAGATTCTCAATATGGCTTGTTTTATTTCAATAGAATCACTAGGCTAGAAATGAAGGGTAAAGTTAAAATAGTGAATATATATATAGACATTTTTATATCCTCCAAAAGTCTGATCTTCATTTTGCGTGAAGACGAGGGATTCCCCCACACTTCCTTTTTTGCAGCAATATAAACCCAGAGACAACATCATTCAGTTTCAGTAGACACCAGCCGACCACAGCCAACACAGACTCAAGATGCCTTTCAAGCCACACTACCTGTTGGTGTCCCTGACTCTCTGCTGGTTCGTGGCTCTTCAAGGTGAGATATTGCATCTTTATCTATATATCTACATATCTATGAATCTGTTCAACTTGACTCTTAAACAATCAATAAACCAAACCTATTATAATTTATTTTTTTAACAATTTAATTCCAATTATCACAATCAATCCACTGCAATGTTAAGTGTCTCAGAGTAGGGTCTGTATTCAATCCGTATGGCAGAAGTTCTGCGTTGCAGCGTGAGTGAAATTTAAAGGTAACGTTCCTGAGTGGAAACTGCATTCACGGTAAACGCTGCATGTCGGCTCAATCAGATATTACCGTTACATTGCTGTCACGCTATCACTGTCTTTTAACTGGTGTTTTTATTTCTTTACTTACCTATTGTTCACCTAATACATTTGTTACACTATTGGTTAGAGCCTGTAAGTAAGCATTTCACTGTGAGGTCTAATACACCTGTTGTATTCAGCATTTCACTGTAAGGTCTACTACACCTGTTGTATTCAGCATTTCACTGTGAGGTATACTACACCTGTTGTATTCAGCATTTCACTGTAAGGTCTACTACACCTGTTGTATTCAGCATTTCACTGTAAGGTCTACTACACCTGTTGTATTCAGCATTTCACTGTAAGGTCTACTACACCTGTTGTATTCAGCATTTCACTGTAAGGTCTACCTACACCTGTTGTATTCAGCATTTCACTGTGAGGTCTAATACACCTGTTGTATTCAGCATTTCACTGTGAGGTCTACTACACCTGTTGTATTCAGCATTTCACTGTGAGGTCTACTACACCTGTTGTATTCAGCATTTCACTGTAAGGTCTACTACACCTGTTGTATTCAGCATTTCACTGTAAGGTCTACTACACCTGTTGTATTCAGCATTTCACTGTAAGGTCTACTACACCTGTTGTATTCAGCATTTCACTGTAAGGTCTACTACACCTGTTGTATTCAGCATTTCACTGTGAGGTCTACTACACCTGTTGTATTCAGCATTTCACTGTAAGGTCTACTACACCTGTTGTATTCAGCATTTCCCTGGAAGGTCTACTACACCTGTTGTATTCAGCATTTCAATTTAAGGTCTACTACACCTGTTGTATTCAGCATTTCACTGTAAGGTCTACTACACCTGTTGTATTCAGCATTTCACTGTAAGGTCTACTACACCTGTTGTATTCAGCATTTCACTTTAAGGTCTACTACACCTGTTGTATTCAGCATTTCACTGTAAGGTCTACTACACCTGTTGTATTCAGCATTTCCCTGGAAGGTCTACTACACCTGTTGTATTCAGCATTTCACTGTAAGGTCTACTACACCTGTTGTATTCAGCATTTCACTGTAAGGTCTACTACACCTGTTGTATTCAGCATTTCACTGTAAGGTCTACTACACCTGTTGTATTCAACATTTCACTGTGAGGTCTACTACACCTGTTGTATTCAGCATTTCACTGTGAGGTCTACTACACCTGTTGTATTCAGCATTTCACTGTAAGGTCTACTACACCTGTTGTATTCAGCATTTCACGGTAAGGACTACTACACCTGTTGTATTCAGCATTTCACTGTAAGGTCTACTACACCTGTTGTATTCAGCATTTCACTGTAAGGTCTACTACACCTGTTGTATTCAGCATTTCACTGTAAGGTCTACTACACCTGTTGTATTCAGCATTTCACTGTAAGGTCTACTACACCTGTTGTATTCAGCATTTCACTGTAAGGTCTACTACACCTGTTGTATTCAGCATTTCACTGTGAGGTCTACCTACACCTGTTGTATTCAGCATTTCACTGTAAGGTCTACTACACCTGTTGTATTCGGCGCACGAGACAAATAAACTTTGATTTGATTTAATCTGTAACACTTCAGCGATGATACAGACTGAATAGAGCCCTAAGAGTGCTGATCTAGAATCAGTTTTGTCTTTCTAACATTCACATGTTTCAAAGTGCAACTTTTAGTGATGATAAAAAGGTGTTAACTCTATCCCTTAAACCTTAACCTTTAACCCCAAATTCTAACAACACTATATTGTTATTGTATGTAATATTCCCGGTCTTCATCCCTGCAGCATTCCCCATGAACGGCTGTGCTGCATGTCAGAAGTGTCGCTGCATCCGGACGTCCTCTGCTTTCATCTCTCCTCGGCTGTTCCACAGGATAGAGATCCTACCTCCAGGTGCCCACTGTCGTCAAACAGAGATCATGTGAGTCAACTAACATCACCTAGCAACCAGTCAAGGACCCTTTCACAGTTAACAAGCAAACCAACATCTATTTCTGAAATATATATATTTACACATGACTTAAAAAGTTACATTAACCTAATAAAAACTGTTCTCTATGAATGAGGTTTGTACAGTAGCCCTGATACATTACCTGGTCTGTCTAATACATTATCACAGTAGCCCTGATACATTACCTGGTCTGCCTAATACATTATAACAGTAGCCCTGATACATTACCTGGTCTGCCTAATACATTATAACAGCATGCCTAATACTTGATCACAGCATGCCTAATACATTACCACAGCATGCCTAATACATTACCTGGTCTGCCCAATACATTATAACAGCATGCCTAATACTTGATCACAGCATGCCTAATACATTACCTGATCTGCCTAATACATTATAACAGCATGCCTAATACTTCATCACAGCATGCCTAATACATTACCACAGTATACCTAATACATTACCTGGTCTGCCTAATACATTACCACAGCATGCCTAATACATTACCTGGTCTGCCTAATACATTACCACAGCATGCCTAATACATTATAACAGCATGCCTAATACTTGATCACAGCATGCCTAATACATTACCTGGTCTGCCTAATACATTATCGCAGCATGACTAATACATTATCACAGTATGTCTAATACATTATCACAGTATACCTAATACATTATAACAGCATGCCTAATACATTATCACAGTATGTCTAATACATTATCACAGTATGTCTAATACATTATCACAGCATGCCTAATACATTATAACAGCATGCCTAATACATTATCACAGTATGTCTAATACATTATCACAGTATGTCTAATACATTATCACAGTATACCTAATACATTATCACAGTATACCTAATACATTATAACAGTATACCTAATACATTATCACATCATATTGGCTTCACTCTAAGAAAAAAAGGTGCTATCTAGAACCCTAAAGGGTTCTTCGGCTGTCCCCATAGGAGAACCCTTTGAATAAATCTTAGTCGGGTCTCGTTTTTTTTCAGTTTCCAGTTGTCTTGAACACGCTGAAGTTGGAAGTCTGAGATTTCAGAGTTCCCAGTAGTTTTGAACTCCGCATTAGTCTCAGCGGAGGGAGGGACAGAACAGCAGAGGGTCCACCTCTCACGGTCCTGCTCTCTCCTTCCTTTCCTCCGGTGAGACTGACCAGAGAGGTGAGACTGACTAGAGAGAGGTGAGACCGACCAGAGAGAGGTGAGACTGACCAGAGAGAGGTGAGACTGACCAGAGAGAGGTGAGACTGACCAGAGAGAGGTGAGACTGACTAGAGAGAGGTGAGACTGACTAGAGAGAGGTGAGACTGACCAGAGAGGAGGTGAGACTGACCAGAGAGAGGTGAGACTGACCAGAGAGAGGTGAGACTGACTAGAGAGAGGTGAGACTGACCAGAGAGAGGTGAGACTGACCAGAGAGAGGTGAGACCGACCAGAGAGAGGTGAGACTGACCAGAGAGAGGTGAGACTGACCAGAGAGAGGTGAGACTGACCAGAGAGAGGTGAGACTGACCAGAGAGAGGTGAGACTGACTAGAGAGAGGTGAGACTGACCAGAGAGAGGTGAGACCGACCAGAGAGAGGTGAGACTGACCAGAGAGAGGTGAGACTGAACAGAGAGAGGTGAGACTGACCAGAGAGAGGTGAGACTGACCAGAGAGAGGTGAGACTGACCAGAGAGAGGTGAGACTGACTAGAGAGAGGTGAGACTGACCAGAGAGAGGTGAGACTGACCAGAGAGAGGTGAGACTGACCAGAGAGAGGTGAGACTGACCAGAGAGAGGTGAGACTGACCAGAGAGAGGTGAGACTGACCAGAGAGAGGTGAGACTGACCAGAGAGAGGTGAGACTGACCAGAGAGAGGTGAGACTGACCAGAGAGAGATGAGACTGACCAGAGAGAGGTGAGACTGACCAGAGAGAGGTGAGACTGACCAGAGAGAGATGAGACTGACCAGAGAGAGGTGAGACTGACCAGAGAGAGGGGACAACGACGTCCACCTGATGGCTAAAGTCGAGTCACACCACATCTGCTTTCAGACACAAATTCATGTTGTTCCTCTGACCAGAGAAAGTATAATATCCCTCCCTATTAAAATAGACAGGAGGAGATGCTAATAATGATAGAAACACAGCGTTGTCCATACACTTGGCTACTCATTCATTACAGTGTGAGTGGAAGTAGAGAGAAACATGTTTTATATTATGTAATAGTGTTGAATGAAAACAGTGACAGAGCAGAATGAAAACTTAAACATGAACTCACTCATAAATAACAGCAGCTGTTTTCTTTGATCATTTCTTTCTGGTCATGGTTTTAAAAGTTATGAAATCTTACATAGGCTGGGATCAAACTTTGCGTGGGGTCGTGGAAGCTGTAGGCACAGTGATTTGAGCTATATGATTGGCCAGCGCAGTGAGGCTCACTCGATTTATCCACAGATCTTCCTGTCCGCCGGTTAGGTGGAGTTTGTCTTTCCTGACAAATTAAATGGTTTAAACTGGGAACAGTTTGTCTACCCGGTGCGCAAGGCTTCTGAAGTGCACCTGCCGGTAACAGTGCAACGCGAATTTAAAAAAGAAGACCCTCAATCCTTTTTCATATGATTTTCTACAGAAATGTTTGGTGATCGACTAGGAATGCCTTGAAGTCGATCGCGATCGATTGGTTGGTAACCACTGGCCCAGTGGAATCTCCATGCTTTTTTGTTGTTGTTGTTCAGGCTTCATCTGTGTCTTGGAAACCGCACCTAAAACCCATGGTGGCTGTCATTGTCTTCACACATAGATCATGTGAGTCAGTCAGCGAGGTCTTGAACGAAGCGCTAAACTGTGGTTTTCTAATGCATAGGGGGAAGAAGCGTGGGGGATCGGTCGTGGTGGAGGGGAAATTAATTAGTCAGTATAGTCACTTTACTGCATGCTATGCAAACCAATCATTAGTCACTGATGATGAGTTCAATGTTCCTATTCGTAACCAAGGCTAAGACATTGTAATAAATGTGGGCATTTGCAGTGGTAGCCTATAGCAATTCCCCCTCGAAACTCAGTATGTGGCAGGGACTCCAGACAATCACAGATTACAAATATGTTTTTCTAGTCAAGGCCATCCTATTCAACTATTGCTGTACATGTACTATTATATGCTCCCTATTCTACAGATGTACTATATATTCTATCCACATACTGTCCACAATGACTCTACATTCAATCACACATGTAAACATATACATACAGTGTAGTGTATTCAGAAAGTATTCAGACCCCTTGACTTTTCCACATTTTATTATGTTTACAGCCTTTTTCTAAAATTGATTAAATAAAACAATTGTCCTCATCAATTTACACACAATGCTCCATAATAACAAAGTGAAAACAGGTTTTTAGACATTTTAGCAAATGAATTAAATATAAAAAACAGAAACACCTTATTTACATAAGTATTCAGACACTTTGCTATGAGACTCTACATTGAGTTTAGATGCATCCTGTTTCCATTGATCATCCTTGAGATGTTTCTACAACTTGATTGGAGTCCACCTGTGGTAAATTCAATTGATTAGACATGATTTGGAACATCTCATACCTGTCTATATAAAGGTCCTACAGTTGTCAGTGCCTGTCAGAGCAAAAACCAAGCCATGAGGTCGAAGGAATGTCAAGAGAGTGAAAAGCTGTCATCAAGGCAAAGGGTGGCTACTTTGAAGAATCTTAAATATATTTGTATTTGTTTAACACTTTTTGGGTTACTACATGATTCCATATGTTTTATTTCATAGTTTTGATGTCTTCACTATTATTCTACAATGTAGAAAATAGTAAAAATAAAGAAAAACCCTGAAATGAGTAGGTGTTCTAGAACCCTGAAATGAGTAGGTGTTCTAGAACCCTGAAATGAGTAGGTGTTCTAGAACCCTGAAATGAGTAGGTGTTCTAGAACCCTGAAATGAGTAGGTGTGTCCAAACTTTTGTCTGGTATTGTATCTATACATACATTTACATATACAGGACTCCGACTTTGCTCGTCCTAATATTTATTGGGGCTGCAGGGTAGCCTAGTGGTTAGAGCGTTGGCCTAGTAACCTGAAGGTTTCAAGTTCAAACCCCCGAGCTGACAACTTCATTCTGCCCCTGAACAGGCAGTTAACCCACTGTTCCTCGGCCGTCATTGAAAATAAGAATTTGTTCTTAACTGACTTGCCTGGTTAAATAAAGAAATAAATAAATAGATTTCTTAAATCCATTCTTCTACTCAGATGTAGAATAATGTATTGTTAGATATTACTGCACTGTTGGAGCTGGGAACACAACCATTTCACTACAGCCATAATAACATCTGCTAAATATGTGTACGTTCATATTGACGTTTTCTGATAGGTTCAATTCTGCAGTGTATGATATGTAACCATGGTGACGCTGTAATATATATCCCTCCATTCATTCATCAGCGTTACCAAGAAGGACAAAGCCACCGTCTGTGTGACTCCAGATGCACGATGGATCAACAAAGTCATTGTCAAGTTACAAAGGTAAATACAACGCACACACACACACACACACACACACACACACACACACACACACACTTCTGTTGACTTTAACACAGACCATCTCTTTCTACAGTACCAACAAGAGGAAGAGAAGTGCAGAACTTCCCCATCTCAACCACCATTGAGTGAATTGGAACAGGAATGTATCAAGTTGGAGCTAAATGGAAATGTGATACCAATGTGATACCAATGTAATACCAATGTAATACCAATGTGATACCAATGTGATGCCAATGTAATACCAATGTAATACCAATGTGATACCAATGTGATACCAATGTGATACCAATGTGATGCCAATGTGATGCAAATGTGATGCCAATGTGATACCAATGTAATACCAATGTAATACCAATGTGGTACCAATGGATTCTATTCAAATATGATTCCAATACCAAGTTAATTTGTTTATCTGAAATGATCTCAGTATGTATTGTTAGGTTCTTATTTTTCAGAGTAAATAACCCTTGGACACTAGAGAAACTTTAACCAAGTGTAATTCTTCCCAGAGGTTCTGTACAGCTGTAATTCAGACAACACAACATTTGTCCCACCCAGATATTTATATCCCACTTATTAAGACACTCCTCCTTCTCTTCAATCCTTTCATTTTATGGTTCTACAGGAAGAGAGAAAAAAAGGGAAACAGGAAACCAAACCTTTATTCCTCCCTTCAGGTGACCTGTCCTCACCTCCTGACCTCAAACCCTCCTTCACCTAATCCACAGATGTCCATCTGTCTCCCCTGTTTCACACTTTGCTCTCCTCTCGTCCTCCAACACATTCCACAGCTATCTGTCTTTCTACAGAGACCCAGTCTCTTTTCCTCCTTAATATACTATGTGTCTAATCTGTCATGTCTTTAATATCTCAATGTTCAAACTGTTGAATCCAACAAATGCAACACAATGCACTTCACAGGAGGAAACTATGAAAATAAAAACTGAAACATTTAAACAAGAAACAAAATAATAACAATTTTAAACTAAAAGACTAAAAAAGCACACTAAGGAAAAGCAAAGCTAAAAAGGTGTTTTAAGATCCCTTTTAAATATGTCCACAGTTTCAGACCTCCTCAGGTTCTCTAGCAGGATATTCCAGAGGCTGGGGGCATAGTAACTAAAGGCTGGGGCATAGTAACTAAAGGCTGCCTCTCCATGCCTCTTGGTCCCAGGGTGGGGGCATAATAACTAAAGGCTGTCTCTCCATGCCTCTTGGTCCCAGGGTGGGGGCATAATAACTAAAGGCTGTCTCTCCATGCCTCTTGGTCCCAGGCTAGGGGCATAGTAACTAAAGGCTGCCTCTCCATGTCTTGGTCCCAGGCTGGGGGCATAATAACTAAAGGCTGTCTCTCCATGCCTCTTGGTCCCAGGCTGGGGTCATAATAACTAAAGGCTGTCTCTCCATGTCTCTTGGTCCCAGACTGGGGGCATAATAACTAAAGGCTGTCTCCATGCCTCTTGGTCCTAGACTTCAGGATAGTGAAAAGGCCAGAGGACCTGAGGGACATACTGGGTACATAAAAGCATGTCTGACATGTATTGAGGTGCACTATGGGACGCCGTTTGGGTCTTTGTGTGTCAAAAAGATACACGTTAAATAACACTATGTAAACTATATGCAAATGTTGACCAATCACAAATCAGGTGCATGTGAAGCCAGCTATATGAAAAACATCTCATTCATCATCACCAACAAACGACTAAATCATATCGAACCTTGACAACATGAGAGACCTCTTTTTAAGTTTTACCAGCCAAGTGCAACCACCTTTCCAACCAGCCCAGGAGGATCAGCTGGTTCAAAGGTAGGATTCATTCTGGTAGGTTAGGTTATACCTGGCAAAAGTCAACATTAACCGGTACAACTACCTAGTAACGTTAACACATAACGATCCCCTGTCTATTATTAGTATATCTAACTAGCTATGTTATCGTGTGTTATTTTACAGTTTGTCCTTTCCAGTAAACTAGTCCTGTCTATTATTAGTATATCTAGCTAGCTATGTTATCGTGTGTTATTTTACAGTATGTCTGTTCCAGTAAACTAGTCCTGTCTATTATTAGTATATCTAACTAGCTATGTTATCGTGTGTTATTTTACAGTATGTCTGTTCCAGTAAACTAGTCCTGTCTATTATTAGTATATCTAACTAGCTATGTTATCGTGTGTTATTTTACAGTATGTCTGTTCCAGTAAACTAGTCCTGTCTATTATTAGTATATCTAGCTAGCTATGTTATCGTGTGTTATTTTACAGTATGTCTGTTCCAGTAAACGAGGCCTTTCTATTGTTATCATGTTGTGTTATGATGTTTACTTTTTCTTCAAATATCACTTGAACATGAAGCGTCGTTGGACTGAACAAACTGTTAGCTAGCTAACGACAGCAGCAGCTACCGTGGGGTGTGTGAGTCTGGACCCCGTCGATTAGGCTGAATGTCATTATTGTACCTTTTTATAACGTTTGCACATGTCAGATTTCAGTCGTTCAGGAGACGGAATAATGCTGGAATCCAAAGGCGTCAACCTGGGAGAAGCAGACTGATAACTATGAGGGTTTGTCTGATCGCTGAGCCTCACATCCTGCAGCTGAACAGGAGAGGTACATTTTCCCTTTATCCCTGCAGTACATGAGGACACAGTGGGGTCCACAGTGATTGCTTTGTAAGTAAGTTAGGTGTGAATCTATCTTGTGATTTAACAGACTTATTGAAGGATATTTTACTGATTTAAAGATCATGGACAGTTTCCCTGTTTTATATTAGGATACTTTTCATTAGATTTAAATAATGTTTCCATATCTCACTGTCTTCAGAGTCTCCTGTGAGGCAGATCAAGTTGCACTATGGTCAGGAGGAGAGCAGCTTCTAGAAGGTTTTGGGGGAAACATTCCCCCAGATGAATCCAAATGTAGAGGCCTTTAAGATAGACAGGAGGAGGAGGCTCCTTCTCCTACAGCTGGACAGCAATCAAATCAGCTGGACTATTGAGGTCTGCCCTGTACTTAAGATTGAAGGTATTTGATAGTTTATGTGTTAGGAAGGAGGAGGTAGATTGATATTTATTACATCACATGATGAATGCCAGAGGTAATGAATTCATTTTAAAAGAACCTGGACTGAATTCATGTTAAAATAAACTGGACTTCCCTCTGTATACAAACGTTATAAATTAATTGATCAACTGGTGATTCCTTTTATTTTAATGTTAAAGGAAACTGTGAGGGAGGACAGAACCTCGGAGACAGAGACTCCACCTATGGAGGCAGGCCTCCCTGTTGACTCACCACGAGACAGAGACTCCACCTATGGAGACAGGCCTCCCTGTTGACTCACCACGAGACAGAGACTCCACCTTTGGAGACAGGCCTCCCTGTTGACTCACCACGAGACAGAGACTCCACCTATGGAGACAGGCTTCCCTGTTGACTCACCACAAGCTTCAATGACACTAGAGGTTTGGAACGTTAAATGACCTTTTCCACTTTTAGCATCAAATGATAAAGTATAATATTAGTTCTAGGATTGTCATTGTAACGTAACAATCAGAATGGCTTTATTTATTACTGCACCTGTATTGATTACAGTCTCTAGAGGAAATGTGGGAGATACGACGTCTCCAAGACGAGGCCTACCATCTCTCTCTGGCTACAGACCAGGAGGAAGTATGTATATAATATAGCTGAGTAAATCTGTTTAAATCGCACATCATCGGCATTCCAACAGGAAACACTTTTTCACACAAAACAGATGAATTCAATACTTATTTTTGCCACAGGAGATGAAACGTCGTTGTTTTGAGGAGTGGGAGAGCAGGCGGAGGAAGGTAAGGGATTTCACCAAGTTGATATCATCTGTATATTATGTAAGAGATAAACACAGGCGTTCTGTACATTACCTTGGAAATGATGGACGACGCAGCAGGACAAGGTGGAGCCGAGTCCCTTTGTGGAGTTCCTTTTCCCAAGGTAATGTACAGAAAGGAGTTGTTTATCCTGCTTATACTACAGTTACCAAAGAAGACAATACTAAAGCCCACATTTATCTGCAGAAACCCTGCTGCTGCTTACTGCTACTGCTACTATGAGCTGTCTTCCTGCTCCCAGCACCACCCCAGACTCCACCTGTTAGGTTCTGTGTTCCTGCTCCCAGCACCACCCCAGACTCCACCTGTAAGGTTCTGTGTTCCTGCTCCCAGCACCACCCAAAACCGGGGGTTTTGGTACAGCTCACCACACTCACTGTCTGTAGGCTATTTTATATTGACACTTTTGTTGGTCAATTTCTTCAACAGATGATCAGGTCTATATAATTATCAAACATACATTAGTAATGGAAAGGAAACACAGACTCTTTGTTTTAAGTATTAAAATTCTCTGTTAGTAATACAATTGTAGGCAGCAGTTGGTACAGAGGACAGTATATGATAGTTTCTCCCCAGGTTCTGCACAGTCCTCCTCGCGTGACTTTCAACAACATTTGAATAAATCTAACCTCCCCCTGAAAGCAGCAACCATCTAATCCGCAATTAAAAGCTCAGAAGTAGAAACTTGACCTTTCATCACAGGGTCATAACAAGGTGAACGAGTCCAAGCATCTTCTGACAGGTGGCTGTTTTCATCAGGCCTGCGGCAGCCTCGTGTTCTCAGAGAACCAGTGGTATTGTCAGAACCTCAGATAGCCAGGTGGGGTCCAGACAGGAGGAGTCTGAACATAGGGGGTTTCCTCCTTCTGATAGTGTCTGAAGGGCTCAACACTCAGAGATCTGAGATCTGAACAAGTGTTAAAACACACACAGAGATCTGCTAGAAGAGGAGACCTTACAGTTTATCACACCATTTATTAACCCTTTAAAAGGTATGAGGCCTTGGTTTAACCCCTTCACCTTGCTTGGGCAGTGAGTTACCCTGAATGAGCAGAGCCTATATCACCAAGACTTGCATTATTCATTACTAAATAAATGGTTAACTGTATTTCTACATGCCGTTTTAATTCTGAACTGGTTTTAATTCCCATTCTAGAACTCAACAATGCTGTGGTATAAATATATGTAGAACTTAACACTGACAGTAATGCATCTTGTAGTCAATAGAGGAGACCGAGGGGGGTCTCTCATCCAGAGCAGCCTGATGAAGGGCCCTTTAAGATCAAATACCAGGATGGGAGGGAGCGGATTAGGAGGTTCCTGCTCTCTGAATCCATTCAGGTAAATCATTCATTTACTTGTTGATAAACTCACTACTATTAATGTACATTTCAGGCTGAATTACAATTGTTAATGTTGGTCTTTTGTTCTATAGATGTTGTTTGAGGTTGTGGGGGAGGATGATGACTGGAGTTGAGGTGTTTACCCTCCAGACAGCAGCAGGCTTCACAACCCTGAAGAGCACCATTAATGGGTCATTGGAGGACCATGACATTAGGGAGTCATGTGGAGTTGTCTTTAGGGTTGTCTGTGGAGGATGTACAGGTGACTAGCATGACAATACTTAATAATAATATATTTATGTTTGTATAGGACTACATCTGAACTACTTGATAGTTATAACCTTTATGTGTGGTTGTTTCTGTCCATTTACAGGCAATCCTATCGCCTCAACTCTCACCTGCCCCCTCTCCTCATCTCTCACCAGTTCCCTCTCCACCACCTCTTGCCAGCCCCCTCTCCTCTCCTCTCTCCTATCCCCTCTCCTCACCTCTTGCCAGCCCCCTCTCCTCTCCTCAGTCCCCTCTCCTCTCACCAGTCCCCTCTCCACCACCTCTTGCCAGCCCCCTCTCCTCTCCTCTATCCTCTCCTCTCTCCTATCCCCTCTCCTCACCTCTTGCCAGCCCCCTCTCCTTTCCTCAGTCCCCTCTCCTCTCACCAGTCCCCTCTCCACCACCTCTCGCCAGCCCCCTCTCCTCTCCTCTCTCCTATCCCCTCTCCTCACCTCTTGCCAGCCCCCTCTCCTCTCCTCAGTCCCCTCTCCTCTCCTCAGTCCCCTCTCCTCTCCTCAGTCCCCTCTCCTCTCCTCAGTCCCCTCTCCTCTCCTCAGTCCCCTCTCCTCAGTCCCCTCTCCTCAGTCCCCTCTCCTCAGTCCCCTCTCCTCAGTCCCCTCTCCTCTCACCAGTCCCCTCTCCACCACCTCTCGCCAGCCCCCTCTCCTCTCCTCTCTCCTATCCCCTCTCCACCACCTCTCGCCAGCCCCCTCTCCTCACCTCTTACCAGCCCCCACTCCTCTCCTCTCCTCACCTCTTACCAGCCTCCTCTCCTCTCCCCTCCTTCATCACCAACCTTTCCTTCTCGTCACCCCTCACCCTGAACATCCTCACTCTTTTCTTCTTTCCACCCCTCACCTTCTAACTCATTTCTCCTTCTCCCTCACCTTCTAACTCATTTCTCCTTCTCCCTCACCTTCTAACTCATTTCTCCTTCTCCCTCACCTTCTAACTCATTTCTCCTTCACCCTCACCTTCTAACTCATTTCTCCTTCTCCCTCACCTTCACCTCCCTCATCTCCATCACTTATGTTTTAGTGGTGTGTGTTTGGAGTATTCAGGAGTTGTGTTTTAGTGGTGTGTGTGTTTGGACTATTCAGGAGTTGTGTTTTAGTGGTGTGTGTTTGGAGTATTCAGGAGTTGTGTTTTGGTGGTGTGTGTTTGGAGTATTCAGGAGGTGTGTGTGTGTTTGGGGTATTGGTGGGCACTATGGACTCTGCTCCCTCTCCTCTCTCTGTGGGCAAGTGTGAGTGAGTGATAAATAGAGAGAACAAAAGAGAAAGTGTGTGTGTGTGTGTGAGCAGGGTAAGGGGCATGGTGTAGTAGAGAGCAGAGCAGACCCCAAGGTCTCAGACAGCTCTCTGTGTTTCCTTTGTAAGGTCTGATTCTGATTGGTTAGAATAAACACATTAGAGGAGTTTTACAAGATGCTCCACTTGGTGGCTGAATTTATAGCTGAAACTTTGCTTTGCGCAAACTCTGCTTGACAGATCAGAACGTTACAGAGCGCTGAAAACATGACTGTCTGAACCAAACCTGTGAGCCAGAAGATGGGCTTTTAGCCAGATTGTTGTTGAAAAAGGACATCTATATAGCATTACTGAAAGCAGAACGTCAGGTACCCGAGCTAACGTTCAACTACAGTACATAGAGACATCATTCTGGCACTATGGGGACACTATTTAAATCCAATGGCGTCAGGACAGAATGTCTCTTTTCAGAGTCCTGGTGGAGACGGAGCTCTCAGGGCCAGAGAGAGAGAGATGGTTAGTTGATGTTGAATGTAGTAGGTTACCATTCCATGTAAAGAGCAGTGAGCCTCAGTGAAAAGCTCTGTATAAAAACATGTATTATTGTTAAGGCTGCCACTTCCTGTCTGAGAGCCAGTGTTAGACTTAGACATGCCTGTGTATAATGTCATCCCCCCCCCCCCCCCCCCACCCCTGTCCTGAATAGACTGTGTGTGTGACAGGGAGCCAGACAGGAAATCAAGAATATGATTCATTGATGTTCTGAAGACAACTGACTTTAAATTAACATTTACAACTTTCATCAGAAGAAACTTCACAAACAATTATTATATATTATTCTGACCTGTTTTCCCACCATGACACTCATCACAGGACAGAGTATCAGGTTGTTCTAGACAGGATCAGTATTCTGACCTGTTTTCCCACCATGACACTCATCACAGGACAGAGTATCAGGTTGTTCTAGACAGGATCAGACAGTATTCTGACCTGTTTTCCCACCATGACACTCATCACAGGACAGAGTATCAGGTTGTTCTTACATTGTCAGATAAATATCATGTTATTATCTCTAGCTTCTCCAATCCCTCCATGAAACAGTCATCTCATCTCTAACCTCGTTGTCAGGCCAATTCAGTGAAATGGTGAACTAGGCTACATATTCCCAAACATTCCTCAGATCTTCATCAGTTCTCCCTGTCTTCTTCCTCTCCTTCTACCTCTCCATGTATCCCAGCACTTCTTCAGGCTAGTTACAATAACTCATTTACACATTTCCCACAGTCTTTCTATCAGTCCCTCTATCTCTCCATCCCTTTCCACAATCACTCTATCCTTCTCCTCCATCTCTCTATCCTTCTCCTTCATCTGTCTATCCTTCTCCTTCATCTGTCTATCCCTCTCCTCCATCTGTCTGCTGAACTCCCTCTGCATCTTTGTCTGTGAGATCATGATGTTCCTCTGTAACTCAGGCAGGACTATCTTCATCAGGTTTCTCTCTACTTTAACTCTGGCCTCTCCTTCATAGTTCTCCATCTCCTGTCTGTGTCTCTCCTCCATCTCCCTCCTCTCATTCTCTCTAAATCTCTCCAGCTTTCTCTCCATCTCCTCCCTCCTATCAGACTCCCTCTTCAGCTCCCTCTCCAGCTCTCTTTTCTTCTCCTCATCCCTCTCTTCTTTCACCTGTCTCTCCAGTTCACTGGTTCTTTCACTGAGTGTTCTGATATCTCCCTCATGTTCCTGGATCACTCCCTCTATCTTTATCAGAGAGTCCTGCAATTCCTTCTGAAGCCTCTCTCTCAAGTCTCTCTCCTCCCTCTGTTTCCTCTCTCCTCTCTCTCTCTGGATGTTTCCCTCCATCTCTCTAACCTGGTCCTCTGCCTCCTGGTAGGTCTGACTGCTGTAGAATCTCTCTCTGTTTCCTGCCACCATCTCCTCTACCTGATCCAGCAGCTCTGATACCTGAGTGCCATGGGCCCTGTCCTTAATGTTGAGGACGTGGTACCTGCTCCCACTTTTCTCTACAAGCTGCTGGAGGTCCTGACTTCCTGCTTGGAGAAATTCCTCAATGCTCTGCTCTTTCAGGCCATCATCATGGGTGAATAGAATCACAATGTGTCCCCAACAACCCTCCCCAAACATCTCCTCTATTCTCTCCAGCACCCCTCTCTCCTCCCCCTTAGAAGGCTCCACTGGTATGACCAGGAGGAAGGCGTGGGGTCCCGGGGCAGACAGACGGACACAGAGCCCCACATCCTGTCTCATCTCCTCCAGAGAGAGTCCAGGACAGAACCAGTCTGGAGTGTCCACCAGCACCAGCCGTCTCCCACACACGTCCCCCTCTCTCCTCTTACTCCTCTGGGTCACTGCAGAGGGGCTGGCCTGGGCCCCAAACTCCTCTCTGCCCAGGATGGTGTTTCCTGCTGCACTCCTCCCAGCCCCAGTCCTCCCCAGCAGCACCAGTCTCAGCTCAGACACACTGGGAGACACTGGGGAGTCTGGACTGCTGCTCTCTCCTCCCACTGCAACACAACACACAGCACTGATCAACACTCTGACTCTCTGGAGGATGTACAACAGTGTCTAATATAATATCATCTACATCCATAACTCACTAGATGGAGGATGTACAACAGTGTCTAATATAATATCATATACATCCATAACTCACTAGATGGAGGAATTAACTCCATGCTGTGTCTCCTCCTCAGTGGAAGTGTGGGGTCTGTATCTGAGGTCTCTCCTCTCACTGTAACACAACATAGAGAACTGGTCAACATACTGACTCATCAGAGACACATTTAAAACATAGTATAAACAAACTACAAATACATTACACATCATAGTGAAATTTAGATTATTGGAGAACATAGAGAATATCAAGATTGATGACAGTTTGAGACAATATTGATAACTCACTAAGTGAAGGATGGTCCTCTATAGACTAGAAACAGTAGGAGACAACAGGGCAATATTGATAACTCACTAAGTGGAGGATCCTCCAGGCTCTGTCTCCTCCTGACTAATACATTATGGAACCTGTATCTGACGTCTCTCCATGTTCTAGAATAATAGAACAACCATTTAGAATGGGAACATTTACCTCAGTGACACATGAAGGCACATAGACCTACTGAAGGGGAGTTCTGGGTTTCTACTGAAATGTTAAGTATCACATATCTCACTCACCAGTCATCTGGGCTGAGATCTCTCTTCTCAGTCTCTCTACCTCAGTCTTCACATCACATATCTGTTGAGCTGAAATAACAAAGGAGGACTAGGATCTGAATTCTGTGTTAAAGACTTTAGACAGAAATATGATGCAGAGGGAAAGTATGAAGTGATGGACAACAATATTCACAACTCAGTGGAGAGTCGACAATAACCTGAGAATTGAGGAAAGTACAGAAGACTAAATGTATTAATGGTGTGAATAATCTTACCCAGTTCAGCATTTTCATTGTTGACATCCTCCACCTGTTTGTCTCTCTCCTTTAACTGCTTCTCTCTCTCCTCTAGTAGGTTGTCTTTCTCTTCTACTTCCTGTCTCCTCTCTTCTACTTCCTGTCTCCTCTCTTTTAGTTCATTTTCTTTTCCCTCCAGTACTTTGTCCCTATCTTCCAGTAGTTTGTCTCTCTCTTCCAGTACTTTGTCCCTATCTTCCAGTAGTTTGTCTCTCTCTTCCAGTAGTTTGTCTTTCTCTTCCAGTAGTCTGTCTTTCTCTCCCAGTCTGTGGTTGCTGTCCTCTAGTTGAAGCTCTTTTTCCTGCAGTAGGACTCTGAAGTTCTCTACTTGGCTGTTCTTGTCCTGCAGGTTCTTTCTCAGAGCCTCTAGTTGAATGTCTCTATCCTTTAGTTGTTTGTCTCTCTCTTCCAGTAGTCTGTCCTTCTCTCCCAGTCTGTGGTTCCTGTCCTCTAGTTGAAGGTATTTTTCCTGCAGTAGGACTCTGAAGTTCTCTACTTGGCTGTTCTTGTCCTGCAGGTTCTTTCTCAGAGCCTCTAGTTGAATGTCTCTATCCTTTAGTTGCTTGTCTTTCTCTTCCAGTTGGTTTTCTTTCTCTTTTAATAGTTTCTCCCTCTGTTCCATTATCTGGTTCATCTCCTCCAGGAGTCTCTCTTTCTCTCTCACTTCCTGGGTCATATCATCCAGGAGTCTCTCTTTCTCTCTCACTTCCTGGGTCATATCATCCAGTTGTGTGTCTTTCTCCTTTAGTTGTTTCATCTCCTGTCTTAATATCTCTTTTAATTCTTTTTCCATCTTCAACTCTGAGAGCAATTAACATATTTAATTGGTTGTTTGAATAAGTAATGTATTAATTCATTCAATAGTATGTCTATAAAGACATTATCATTTGATGGAGGTGGTACAATTATTAGTAATTATTTCCTCCAGTCAACAGTTATCTGAGCTGAACCAATCATCAACTGGTCTATTGACTATTTGATACATTACAAATGAATTAGTCTGAAAAACTGAATGACATCACTCATGTTCCCTGATTCAATCCTCTCTCCTCCAGACTCTCTCATACTTACCAAGCTCACCAGCTGATTCCACTCTCTTCAGCTTCTCCTTCTGGGTCTCAATTTGTAAATAATACAAACCAGATCCTATGGTGTAAAACAGAGAGGTGAGTTCTGTGTGGTAGACGACATCACTATATACAGAACAAACAGGACCAATCAGATTTCTCCTGTCACTCAAACCTCCCTCATGTAGGGACTGTGGGCACCAATGAGATCTGGTTAACTTCATAAATAATGTTGATTTGTTATTGGCCTATCTCTGATCAAATGATTATTTTCATTGTTTGTGATAACCAGCATTGGGCTCTATGGCAGATACAGGATATTGTGTCAGGAGGCAGGGTTCTATGGAATATACATTCAGTAGAATGTGAAGAACATCTATACATCTTTATCTTTAGACACACTGCTGTTCACAAGGCCTGTTGTATTTATAGTATCAGATTAACACTCTGGTCTGTTCTTTGTCTTGTGTTATTGGTTGTCAATAAACAAAACAGACAAATAAGTAATTACTCACCATTTTCTGATCATCCATTATCCAAGATGGAGAGTCATGAATAATGATCATGTAAAACAGAATGCATTAGTTATTATTGTTCATTGAATTTCTGTCTCATGACATAATTTAATGAAATACCATACATCATATTGGAATGACTGTTCATCACATTCATTACTAATGTACATCTAGGGAAAGGGATGTAAGCAGCACTACTATGTGAGCAGTCTGAGAATGACTGAATGCTTCATAATAAGACATCAAGATAAATTCAAGATGATTCTATTTTAATTTTGGTGTGTGAAATGTTGACCTCTATTGCAGATATATTGTGGGAGATCTATGATATGAAAATTCTGGATAATTTGAAGAACATCTATACATCTTAATCCAACCTACCTTGAGAACATTTGGGGAGAGTATTGATAAATGTAAAGAAACTGATTTAATTTGTATCCTTGAAGAAGACACACTGCTGGTCACAAGGCCTGTAGTTTTTATAGTATCAGATTAACACTCTGGTCTGTTCTTTGTCTTGTGTTATTGGTTGTCAATAAAAACAGACAAATAAGTAATTACTCACTTTTTGCTGATCATCCATTATCCAAGATGGAGAGTCATGAATAATGATCATGTAAAACAGAAAGCATTAGTTATTATTGTTAATTGAATTTCTGTCTCATTACATAATTTAATGAAATACCATCCATCATATTGGAATGTGAGCAGTCTGAGATGAATGTTACGGCCCTGAATTTCTCTGAACCGTCTCAGTGTTCCGAAGTGTCTTTACTCCGTTTGTTTGTTGTATTTAAAAGTGTGATTTGAGTTTGTGGATCGGATCCACTCATTGCTTCCTTTGGCGTCAGTATAGAGACAAAGTAGAATCTCAATTCAACGGCTCAGACACAAGAGGTATGTGGCAGGGTCATACAGTCAATCACAGACTACAAAAAGAAAACCAGCCCCGTCACGGACCAGGATGTCTTGCTCCCAGGCAGACTAAATTACTTTTTTGCCCACTTTGAGGACAAAATAGTGCCACTGACACGGCCTGCAACCAAAACATGCGGACTCTCCTTCACTGCAGCCGACGTGAGGAAAACATTTAAACGTGTCAACCCTCGCAAGGCTGCAGGCCCAGACAGCATCCCCAGCCGCGCCCTCAGAGCATGCGCAGACCAGCTTACCGCCCAAATAGGTCCACAGACGATGCAATCTCAACCACACTGCACACTGCCTTAACCCATCTGGACAAGAGGAATACCTATGTGAGAATGCTGTTCATCGACTACAGCTCGGCATTTAACACCCACACAGACAGCATCGTGAAGAAGGCGCAGCAGCGCCTCTTCAACCTCAGGAGGCTGAAGAAATTTGGCCTGTCACCAAAAGCACTCACAAACTTCTACAGATGCACAATCGAGAGCATCCTGTCGGGCTGTATCACCGCCTGGTACGGCAACTGCTCCGCCCTCAACCGTAAGGCTCTCCAGAGGGTAGTGAGGTCTGCACAACGCATCACCGGGGGCAAACTACCTGCCCTCCAGGACACCTACACCACCCGATGTCACAGGAAGGCCATAAAGATCATCAAGGACAACAACCACCCGAGCCACTGCCTGTTCACCCCGCTATCATCCAGAAGGCGAGGTCAGTACAGGTGCATCAAAGCTGGGACCGAGAGACTGAAAAACAGCTTCTATCTCAAGGCCATCAGACTGTTAAACAGCCACCACTAACATTGAGTGGCTGCTGCCAACACACTGACTCAACTCCAGCCACTTTAATAATGGGAATTGATGGGAAATGATGTAAAATATATCACTAGCCACTTTAAATAATGCTACCGAATATAATGTTTACGTACCCTACATTATTCATCTCATATGTATACGTATATACTGTACTCTATATCATCTACTGCATCTTTATGTAATACATGTATCACTAGCCACTTTAACTATGCCACTTTGTTTACATACTCATCTCATATGTATATACTGCACTCAATACCATCTACTGTATCTTGCCTATGCCGCTCTGTACCATCACTCATTCATATATCTTTATGTACATATTCTTCATCCCCTTACACTTGTGTGTATAAGGTAGTAGTTTTGGAATTGTTAGCTAGATTACTTGTTGGTTATTACTGCATTGTCGGAACTAGAAGCACAAGCATTTCGCTACACTCGCATTAACATCTGCTAACCATGTGTATGTGACAAATAACATTTGATTTGATTTGATTTGATGTCCGTTTCCCAACAGATCCATCGTTCCACTAGGTCAGCCGGGTGGATTGGTTCATCCCAGTCCCTCTTGGTCTGCCACAGGTCCTGGACTAAGACTTTGGCCCGTGTTGTGTATGGCAGGATATACCCAAGGGGATCGTATTGACTGGCCAGGGTCCGATAGATAGTGCGCAGAGGTGGGGTTTCGGTACTCAGGGATGAGCGGTGCTTATACCCCAGGGTATCCGGTATGCAGCTCCACCTCAGTCCTAGAGTGGGCTCTTCTGGGTTAGCACCAGACTGCGTTAGCCATAGTTCACTGCTACTGGACCTAGCTTGTGGCGGGAGGTGCTGGATAATCTCCGCTCTGTTACTAGCCCACTGTCGGACCTCAAATCCCCCTTTGGACAGGAGATTCCGTACTTTATCAAGGAGTGCTTTCACTTCAGCCGTGGATGGGACGCTCTGTAAGCAGTTATCCACATAGAAGACATTTTCCACTGAATCCAATACTTCTGGGTCACTGTCTGGATGCTCCCGTGCGTGTCTCTGCAGAGCGTATATGGCACAGCAAGGACTGCAGGTGGTGCCAAATGGGAGTACCTGCCATTCATAGATTGTGGGCTCTGCATCTCGTTCCATATCTCGCCATATGAACCGGAGCAGTGTGGTGTCGGAAGGCAGTAAACAAATCTGATGAAACATGGCTTTGATGTCTCCACTGATGGCTGTAGAGTGCTGCCGGAACTGGAGAAGGACACCGAGCAAGGAAGGACCTAAGATTGTTCCGGGGAGTAGACAGTCATTCAGGCTTTGACCAGCAGCTTGGAATGAACAGTTGAAATCAAGTCTATACTTCCCACCATGTTGCTGGATAACATGGTGAGGGAGATACCAGGATTCACGGAGTGCGTTTCCCTCTTCATGAGCTGTCACTTCAGTGACGTAGCCTGCCTTCACAAGATTATGAATCTCTCTGTTATGAACTTCTGCAAGCTCAGGATTCTTCACCAGGCGTCGCTCCATTCCACGCAGTAGTGGGAGTACAGCCCATGTCGTGGTTGCCAGAGGAGGATGGTTGGGCACCCGTAGCAGTGGGGTTGCATACCTGCGAACGCCATCCATTTCATTGGTCGTGGTGCTCTTCTCCAGGAGGTCTAATGCATAGGAGTCATGTTTCGAACGAGTGACCTCCTGTAGCTTCTGGTTGGAGAAGGTGGCCATCTTCCAGAGCATCTCAACATTCTGAAGGAGGTCAGTGGCTGCATCTGGATTGCTTCTGGTGAAGAGGACTTGCTGTGACTGTACAGCTTGGGTGGAGAGAAGTAGATGGGATGGACCTTGCACAGCCCAACCCAAGGATGTATGGACAGCAATGGGCCCGCCGTCTGGTCCAGCTCGTATAGGCTCAGTCGGGGTGACGAGATGTGGGTGGTCTGACCCAATCAGGATAAGTGGTGCCACTCTGGCCAGGTTAGGAAGAGGCAATCCTCGTAAATTAGTATATTGTTTCTGTAGAACACTTACCAGGCAGGAGTGCGCTGCGAGATTCAAGCCATCTGCCGTGAAGGCATTGGTGATGTTATAGGCCACGTCCTTGTTTCCTGAAGGTGAAATGCTAAAGGTTACAGCAGAGCCTTTCATTTGGATAACATCATGTCGCACCATTCTGAGATGAAGGGTCTCGGGGGTCCCCTCCAGGTTAAGCTGACGGGTGGCCGCCGTGAGAATGATTGTTCTTTCTGACCCATCATCTAGAACAGCGAATGTATCAATGCTTCTCCCTTCACTTTGCAGAGTGACCTTGACCACCTTCAACATGACCCTTGGAGACCGGTTCTGCTGGTCGAGGTACAGCTACTTTGCAGCTCCTACCATGAGAATACTCTGCTCCTTCTGTGCTTGGGGAATTTGATCATGCAACACGGTGAGATGGACTTCTTTACAGCGGTTGCAGGGTTTCCTCAATGTGCAGGTCTCCGCCTTATGGCTACGGGCACACTTGTAGCATCGCTCGCCTGCAGTGATCCAGGCCTTCAATAGAGTTTGAGTGAGCTTTTTTACCCTGGGGCATGAGCCAAGGAAGTGCCTCTTACTATTACAATATGGGCAGTAAGGCTGGAATTTGATGGTCTTGCTCTTGAGAGGGGTCTTCTTCCCGGGTTCCTCCCCGGCTTCACTATTTAAGTACATGGTAGTGGGATTTGGCCTTTTCTGTCCCTCCTGGCGTTCAAACTCCTTCATTCCCCCGGTGGCTGACATTGTGGCCTGGTGAGCGATGCTCTTCGCCTTTACCTTCACCTCCAACCATGCGGCCAGGTCTCTAAGAGCATAGTTGCTTCTTGAGCCCTCTTTCAGGATGCCCTTCAAACAATGTTCAATGAAACTGTCTCTGAGGTATATGGGAGAAATTATGTACATATATGGAGGAACATAAATACTGTAACACAAGAGAGAGATACACTTATCGAGTGCATTTGCCATTCTGGTAAAATACATTGTCTATTGTACAGGAGAGGAGAACAGAGGAGGCCATAGATGTATAGTCTGCTGATCTTAGACAACCACATGAAGAGAAGGCGACACATAGGCGCCTAGGACAGCAGGACATACAAAGGTCAGAGGGATATACAAAGGAGGGGGTCAGCCAAATGACCAACTGATGGATTATAGACATAGCCCACATATTTTTAGGACATGGAGATGCTGAAGGAATGACAGAGGAGACACATAGTCTGCTGATCCGAGATAAAGACACACATTGAGCTAAGTGAAGGGACAAAGCAAGCCTATAGCATAGAGGAATGTAGAGTATTTTTAGTATAGCTGGACACGCTAAAAACAGAGGAGACACATAGTCTGCTGACCCTAGATAACACACAAACAGGAGTGCAGGGAAAAAGCAAGGGTATTTTCATCATTATAATCTGACGGAAAGCAGATATGGGTGTTATTGGGCTGAACAAGCAGGATGCAAGGATTGGGATGTAACTTCATTTGCATGTGGGATGGACTCATATGTTGTATGTGTATAAATCAGAGCGAGTGCTCTGAAAAAGTGTGTGTGTTCCGCGGACCACTCCGGCTTGCAATACGTTGTATTAAAAAGTCTATTATTGAATTCACCAGTTCCTGTAAGCGTCATATTTGAACCGATTTTCCACGACAGGTACACTGGAAGTTTGTTAAGAAGCCTGTCCACGTGGGAGCCACATTTCAGCTCGTTCTCGTCTTCTCCTTCAACGGATTGGAGCATCGAGGTCAGGGATGGGACAGCCAGGGAGAATTCTTGGAAGGCAGCATGGTCTCCCATTTTAATTGGAGACGTGTTCAGGATGTTGTTTAGTTCATTCTGGACTAGCTGACGTGGCAAACCATATCAAACCTACCCTCTTCAGGGCCTGGAGAGCTGCAGTGTATGGTGTTGCGGAGTGCATAAAGGATTGGGCCAGCCTGTATGCACTGGGAAACCGCAAATTAGTACTTGGTATTTGTAGCGTTCTGACAGATGACTGTGAATACCCAGTAGGCTCTCCAATGCCATTTCCAAAAGGACAAATTCACTCTCCTTTCCATTTTCAAAGTATGGCAGTTTGGGTCTGGGAATTCCATAGGCTGAGGCTACTAGAAGTTTCATAATGTTGGTACCCTCTTCTGGTTGCGTGAAGGATAAACCCGGGACTTCTGATGAGCCCACTGTGGCCTCATCAGGCCGATCCCCTACTGTCCCAGACCCTCCATTTGTGGCAGCCGGAATTGGGCGAGAGCCCTCCGACCTGTTGTTTGAGGACTGGCCTGGCCCTGGACGAAAGGAACGATTTGCCTTGGTTGTTAATTGGCGGAAAGGCGAAGGAGTGATGCTTTGTCCAGATTGAGGAATGCTAACTTGTGTCACTGGCATAGTGGGCGTTGGCGGAGCGGCCTGTCTCCCGTGCTCCGTGTTGGCTGTTGACCCTGGAGCCTCCGGGGACTGTGTGCCATGCTGTACCAGAGGGGCAGATTGGGAAAGAAAGGCAGACAGTTCATGTGGAGGGGGGTCAGGTCAACTCCCTGTTCTTTCCTCTCCAGGAAGGATGAGACCATCCGTGCCTCCTCCAATTCCCTTCTGGCTTGACGGTGCCGTCGCTGCTGTGCCAGGTCCATGGCAATGAATTCCCTTTCCTGTAGGGCTCTACGGGCCTGCACATCCAATTGGTGACATCGTTCCTCGCCTGTCGTTCCTCCTCAATCTGACGCTCAATTTCTTCCAAAGCTAATAGTTTCATCCTCTCTTGTAGGACAGCGGTCTGTGAATCGCTGAGGGCTAGTGAATGGCGGCTGCCATGGCCACTTCCAAAGGGGTATCCACTGGTCGAACTCCCACTCCGTCTAGAGTGCTTCAACGATTTCCCATTAGTTAAAGGGTGAGCGGAGCCTGCCTCAGGAAGCTGTTCGACCTGTGCGGTGGGAGTTATCTCCTCCATAGGTTCTTCATGTAGACCACTTTCCTGCTACAACGCAGTTTCCGGTCCTTGGCTCAAAGGAGATGGTTGATGGCTGAATTGTATAGTTGATCCATCAACTCTTTGAGCTCTGGTGGGCTTGCCCTTTGATGTCAGAAACTCGACCACATAATCCTTAAGATAACCAGGTGCTTGCCTGGTTCTTCTGGTGCTGCTGGTGGTTGAGGATGAAGCCTTTGTTGCTTTAGGCTTAGCTCCTGGATATTTCCTTTTGTTCCCTCAGCTGCTCTCTCCTCCTCTCTTCTTCCTTCCAGTGGAGACAATTCTTCCCTCTCCGCCTCCATTTCCTTTTCAACTGTCTTTGGTTCAGTCATCATCCGGCTCGAAGGACCATTGAAAGATTAGTGGAATCTGTGTGGGTAGCTGGACAGGTAGGATGACTGACAGTGAAGGTGAACAGGTGATCACGTGTCAGGTGACAGAGGAATGGATGAGACTGAGGCAGGAATTCCTTTAACCATTAAGTGGTGTATTTACTGAGTAGTCTGTGCTGCATCACAAAGGAAACAGAATAACAGGTATCCAATCAGATTCATTATCAAAGATCAAATCATAACAGGTATCCAATCAGATTCATAATCAAAGATCAAATCATGTAATTCATTATTAACATAAGTTAGGGAGTTCAACAGTTCAGTTCATTAAGTCAATAGTAATCATTCGCGAGTCATTTAGGCTCGTAACTATTTATCATAAATCATGAAAGAATACAAACAGTGAATGGTGATACAATCTATAATCCCCATTATCAAAGTCAATCAGTTAGCAAACAATGACGTTTCTCATTTCACTCTTTCAATTGTCTTCATGTGTACATATAATTAATTTCAATACATATGAACCATATCGATTGCATAATTGGCCTATGAGGATCCGTAGGGCCGTGATCATTGACAATTCACATTACACAATATGTTTGAAGCTGCGCTCCAAGCCGCGCTCCGCGGTAATAACTATTAACAATAACTGATGGCCCATCTCCGGATCGCAACAGATAGTTCAGATGAAAGGTAACATGAAAGATAACAGAGTCGGTGGACTTACGTGGATTCATGGACACACAGAACTTCTGGATCAGATGGAGTTAAGGAAGAGAAAGCAGCGAGATCAGGCGATGGCAATTTCCTCCTTTTATGGAGTTGAGATCTGTCTGACATTTCCACCTGACCTAATTAAAGCGCCCCTGGCCCAGCTGAGTAAATGGCAATGAATTAAAGGAGTATTCCACCAACTCCATGGGCCTTTTCTACAGTATTAGTTATTATCATTACCTTCATTACTAATGATAATTAAGGGACGTGACAGTAATGTTGGAATGGTTCAAATGCTTTAGGACCAGCTCAAAGCTCAGAGTGATGGTAATATGCATTGTAACTAGTTGATATTCAGAATGAATCTAGTCTATTCATTTCTAACTCCTACTATGAACTCCTACCTACATGAGAAAGTACAAGTGTTCTGTACAGGGAAAGAGACTGGTTGTTATTGTTGTTGTTTAGGTGTTTAGAAACATTACTGGAGTTCTAGAACACTTACCTCCTCTGACCCATAAAAATGCTCCAGCCTCCTCCTTCTGTTCTCCATGGATGACCTGACAGATGTAGTCTCCTGTATCTGACTCCCTGAAGTCTCTCAGCCTCAGAGACACGTTGCCTCTCTCCAGCTCCTGGGTGATCAGACTCACTCTGCCCTCATAGTCACTCCTCTCTGTCACCTGGCCATTCTTATACAGGTAAATACACTCTGTCTCTTTAAACCACCTGATCGTCATGGCAACAGCACTGGTGCCAGACGAGAGGTGACACGGGAGGGTGACCTTTTTACCAACATCGGCCCTCACATAGTCTTCTGAGGTGAGTTTAAACTGATCTGTTCAGAAAGAGAGAACATTTCATGTTTAATGACATCATGTGTCAGGAACACAAATCCTCTCAGTACATTTATAAACACATCTGAATTAAAAACTACAATAGACATACAACAACCAGGACCATGTCAATTCTAAACTACAACCCCCACAATCCCAGACAGACAGATTCATTTGAAGGAAAGTCTATATGTCATAGAAAAATGACATGCTACAATCTAGAATGATATTATCCCATTTGTTCCCACATCTTTCCCAGACATGCCACTATGCTAATCTTATGCCACTAGTAGCCTAACATGTCATCCATTTTGATTATTTATTTATTTAAAAGTATGTTTTATTCTTGGTCACAGTTGTGACAGAGTGCTCTGTCTATAATAGAATCCCTGAGGAAACTAGGAAAACATGTGTTGATGTGCCCTTGAGCAAGGCACTTAATCCTAATTGCTCTGGATACATATTTTATTTATGTAACGAGGCAAGTCAGTTCAGAACAAATTCTTATTTACAATGACACCCAGACACTGGACCAATTGTCCTCCACCCCTATGGACGCCCAATCATGGGAAGTTGTGATACAGCCTGGAATTGAACCAGAGTCTGTAGAGACGCCTCTCACACTGAGACACAGCACCATAGACAGCTGCTCCACTCAGGAGAACAACTTATTTGTTGATATGTACAACTTTAACTTCTCTAGAGCCAGTAAAGTACAAAAGGTTTATTTTCTTCCATATTGTGTCAGACTGGATTAAATGGGTTCTATAATAAAGAGATGTTTGGAGGGAGAGGTCACTGTGGAGCAGTAGAGCTGTTTCTCACAGACACAAACTCAGCTACAACTCCTCATGTTACAAACACATTTCATCCAGACACACATTTACACATAAAGACAAATAAAACCACAAACACATTTCATTTTCAATAGTTGGTTTAGTTCTGTTCTCCCAGATACATGAAAGAGAAGTTCATCATTAATTATAGCATGGTGACTTACTATGAACTCTGGACTCTGCCATTTTAACTGCAATAAAAAGAGAAAACATTCATATTTACATCATTACCTTTCATCAAATTCTCTCTTTTGCTCAATCACACAGATACAAACATCCCTTCCTCGTTCTCCAGTCCTCATTGTTTTAAAACAGGACTGTTGTGTCTAGTTTGGAAAGTGAAGTATACTGAGATCTCCTCTTACCTTTACTGGTCTTCACGTCCTCCACTTCACACTCCAAATAGTTGATTTAAATCCATAACCACTCTAATAGTCACTATATGTGCATTTCTACACGTTTTTACAGAACAATCTACACCTCAGTCCTATACTGAGACACAACTTTCACTTTCACATTTGCACAGGTATTTGGAGTAAACTCCTCCCCCCAGCCTCTCTGGTTATTAGAAAACCCAGTCACAAAGTCTAAATTGTCTATTGTCTATCGTAAAATGTAATGAAAACAAAAATGTACATTTCTGATCTTAGGTTAATGTTAGGCATAAGGTTAGCAGTGTGATTTAGGGATAAAATCAGATTTTAAGAATGTAACTCAGTTGGTAGAGCATAGCGCTTGCAATGCCAGAGTTGTGGTTTCAATTACTAAAAAAGTATGAAAATGAATAGACTCACTACAGAGAGTCTGGTAAAATGTAAAAATGGTTCAGGGTTTGTGACCTTGTTAACTAGAGACCAACATTAGAGGGTTTGTGACCTTGTTAACTAGAGACCAACATTATAGGGTTTGTGACCTTGTTAACTAGAGACCAACATTAGAGGGTTTGTGACCTTGTTAACTAGTGACCAACATTAGAGGGTTTGTGACCTTGTTAACTAGTGACCAACATTAGAGGGTTTGTGGCCTTGTTAACTAGTGACCAACATTATAGGGTTTGTGACCTTGTTAACTAGTGACCAACATTAGAGGGTTTGTGACCTTGTTAACTAGTGACCAACATTAGAGGGTTTGTGACCTTGTTAACTAGTGACCAACATTAGAGGGTTTGTGACCTTGTTAACTAGTGACCAACATTAGAGGGTTTGTGACCTTGTTAACTAGTGACCAACATTATAGGGTTTGTGACCTTGTTAACTAGTGACCAACATTAGAGGGTTTGTGACCTTGTTAACTAGTGACCAACATTAGAGTGTTTGTGACCTTGTTAACTAGAGACCAACATTAGAGGGTTTGTGACCTTGTTAACTAGTGACCAACATTAGAGGGTTTGTGACCTTGTTAACTAGTGACCAACATTAGAGGGTTTGTGACCTTGTTAACTAGAGACCAACATTAGAGAGTTTATGCTGTTATACAGCATGGTGCCATCTTCTATCATCATATTTTAGTTCATCATCTCTAAAGTTCTGAAAACTGTTTCAATTCTAATCAGAAGACCGATCCAGCCAGCAGATGGTAGTGATGATCTTTAATTATAGTCATATTATCCTGAGCTGTAAAGATTTAACAGTGCCTATCAATATTAGCTTCTCTTATCTCTTTGGACACATTCACATGAGTAAATGAGTGAAATTGCTTCCATAACAAATAGTCTCAATGCTTTTCCATCCCCTCCTAACAAAATAAATGTAGCTGACTGGTGGTCATTTACTGTCTGAGAAGAGAGTATCATTACCACCTGCTGGTCAATGTTGGGAACTGCGTTTGGGTTAGGGTGTGTAGGGGACAGGGGACAGGGGACAGGGGACAGGGCTGGCGGTAAAGGCTGAGTTTGGGTTAGGGTGTGTAGGGGACAGGGCTGGGGGTAAAGGCTGAGTTTGGGTTAGGGTGTGTAGGGGACAGGACTGGGGGTAAAGGCTGAGTTTAGGTTAGGGTGTGTAGGGGACAGGGGACAGGGCTGGGGGTAAAGACTGAGTTTGGGTTAGGGTGTGTAGGGGACAGGGGACAGGGGACAGGGCTGGGGGTAAAGACTGAGTTTGGGTTAGGGTGTGTAGGGGACAGGGGACAGGGCTGGGGGTAAAGACTGAGTTTGGGTTAGGGTGTTTAGGGGACAGGGCTGGAGGTAAAGGCTGAGTTTGGGTTAGGGTGTGTAGGGGACAGGGCTGGGGGTAAAGACTGAGTTTGGGTTAGGGTGTGTAGGGGACAGGCCTGGGGGTAAAGACTGAGTTTGGGTTAGGGTGTGTAGGGGACAGGGGACAGGGCTGGGGGTAAAGGCTGAGTTTGGGGTAGGGTGTGCAGGGGACAGGGCTGGGGGTAAAGACTGAGTTTGGGTTAGGGTGTGTAGGGGACAGGGCTGGGGGTAAAGACTGTAAGTATGGGAGGCTGCATTAAGGCGTCTGCATGCTTCCCAGCCAAAACAATCTGAACAGTTCTTCCATATGTATGATGATTGTAGGGGCTTCCTGCCTCTTGACCAGAACCACTTCCCAAGCCTGAAGTGGGGTTGTTTCAGACGCATACAGTCCACATTCCAAGTTCCCAAACGGCCAAAACATTCAATGAGATCCAGGGATATGGTGCAACAAAAAGGTTTATTCTTCTTATATCTCACAAAAAACATATTCTCAGATCAACTTAAAGCATAGATTACTTGACATGAAAAATACATAATATGACCTGTTTGTTGTCTGGTTAAAAGACTATACCACTCCGTGTCTAGCTAGGACTCCCCCTCCCCCGAAGGCCCAACTTCCTGTCTTTATCCTGTCACTAACACACTGACCACAGTACAATGAATGGTCAAGAGGAGGAGTTAAAAACTAAGGTACACTTATAACAAAGGAATATAAGTCAATCAGGTCAATTTAAATCATTAAGGTGCCTGATATTTCATCATATACATTCATATTTCATATATTTACACACACGTACATGGAGTTTTGTATGTTCTGTCTTTTATACAAATATGTCCACATCGGCTCTAACAACAATATTTAGTGAATTTTTTTTTAAATTGTTTTGGACAGTTTTAAAAATGGGATTAACGATCTCCCTCAAACCCACGACATTCAAAAAATAGCATTTAGACATATCTTTTTTATTTTTTATTTGTTGTATATTTTTGTTAAGAGAGTCTAGTTGTTAACTTGTTGAGTGTAGGGGGCAGTATTTTCGTTTTTGGCTTTAAAACGTACCCATTTTGAAACTGCCTATTTCTCAACCCCAGAAACTAGAATATGCATATAATTGTCAGATTAGGATAGAAAACACTCTAAAGTTTCCAAAACTGTACAAATATTGTCTGTGAGTAAAACAGAACTGATATTGCAGGCGAGGAAAATCCAATCAGGAAGTGGCTCTTATTTTGAAACCTCTTTGTTCCTATGCATGCCTATCCTCCATTCAAGCGATATCAACCAGATTCCTTTTTTATTTGGCTTCCCTAAGGTGTCAACAGTCTTTATACATAGTTTCAGGCTTTTATTTTGACAAATGAGCGTGAAGGATCACATTGCGTAAGTGGAGAGGTGGGGGCTCTCAGAGTGAGGTTTGTGCAACTGAGTAAAGCCACCATTGTTCCTCCCGCTGTTATGGAAAAAGCTACTCACTCGGTTGATATATTATCACATTTTATTTTAAAAACTACCTGAAGATTGATTATAAACGTTTGACATGTTTCTGTGGACATTATAGATATTATTTGGAATATACGTCTGCGTTGTGGTGACCGCTTTTTCCTGTGGATTTCTGAACATAACGCGACAAACAAACGCCTGTATTTTGGATATAAAAATCATCTTTATGGAACAAAAGGAACATTTGTTGTGTAACTGGGAGTGAAAACATCCGAAGCTTTTCTGATTTTCGTGACCTAGCTACTTAAGAGATTTTATCAAAAGTTTAACATGAATGATTAAATAATCTACTCAGAAACTTAACCATTAGGGATTAGAGGTTATGTAGCATGAACAAGGAGTAATTAAACATAATAAACACCATTCCAACTAGGTTGGAGAGGAATGTGTTGTGTGTGTTTGAAGTAAGCAAAGGGGATCATTAACCTATGTTTGAACCCACTCAGCTATAACTCTGTGGTGATTAAATAAGACAGCGAGAGCCCCTCCAGGTTTTCCGTATCTGGAACTGTCTGCTAAGTAGTAATATACTATGGTGAGACTTCAGGAGATAGTCCAGATATATTGTGTGTCATGTATGTGCGCTAGTAAGTTGGAATGAACTTTTGAACCTGTTTTGTCCTGGTCGAGAGGAGGCGATACATTTTATAACCAATGACGTCATATGTGATATATAAGCTGTTGTACATGGTTCTATGGGCAGCGCGCTCCGAGAATAAATACTATTGACTAATTGTGATAGACTGGTCTCTGTCTATTTCATGCAAATAAGGATCTTACAAATTCCTAGAAACAGAAAGAATGATTTTAATCGAATTGGTTAATGAACACATATAGGAATTGTGATATCCCTTTAACAATTGGTCCTTCGAAGCCGGACTTAAATATCTGTCCCTGTCATCCGAAGGAAACAAGCCGAGAACCATGCACGGGCGGGCCGCGGTCCCGTAGAACAAAGTCCTGTCCCCTGAAATTGGGGCTCTATAACAGGCCGGTAAATACCCCAGGTTGACAGGAACGGTGACTAGAGTCCAACCGGCATTGCTTTTTTCCAGTCTACAAGACGACGGTAAATAGTCTTTATTCTCGAATTTGGGGGGAATGATTTAAGTTATCTTTGATTTGATGTTCTAAAAATGTTTAGAATTGATCAATGATAGGAGCTTCATTATTCCAAACAGATAAACAGGGTTTTGTAGGACCAATGTACACAGTTGTAGCAGGTCCGCGATGACCTGAGGTAAGGTGCGCTACCATAAATAAAACTAATCTTAATAACAGAGACCCGTTCGCCAGAGATTAAGCGGGGACACTAAATAGGTGTTGATAGATAGTACGGTCGTGTTGTACAAATAGGACAGCCATTAATTCAAAAAACATACCTAAATAAAGTCCTAACCTAAGTAGTCTATCTGTATATGAGTCTGACTATGAAAAGTAGCGGTAGATATATTAAAATAGGTGAGGATATAAACTAGGCTTGGTGAGAAAGAAAGGTAATTCTATGCGAACAAGATAACTGCACTTCAATACTGAAAGAGATAGTGTCCAAAAAGGAGGAGAGGGAAGCCTAAAGTAGTGAAGGGAGATATTGGTGTACTTTAAAAAACCTCCGAAATAAGAGGTTAACTAGGGATTTAAGACCCCTGGGTAATGGCTTATAGTTGTATAGGTAAAACCTAATATCCGAACGACAATCAACGCTATAGATAAAGTTTCCAGAAAGGAGAAAATCATATAAATCCATACACATAGATGGTAACGGTAAACAGCACATACATAGATCATATAAATACATACACCTAGATTGTAAAAATATACTGTAGAACATAACTATAGTAATTGGATAGAGGTAGAAAAGAACATAGAAGAAGATGAGACAGAAAAAGGATTGTATATGATTATATATGTAAAAGGAAAAGGGGACCCCCAGGGGGCAGCGATGGTTTTACAGTGGGCTGTACATACAGAGAAAAACGAGAGAGAAAGAGTAAGGAGAATCCTCGCTGGGGAAGAACTTGGACATTTTTAATTAGGACTATTTTCGGAGAATTGTCTTGGTGCCGGAGTTTGCAACGACAGACAATTATAATAATATGGTTGTTGGCGGGGAAACGCTGTCATTCAAGTGGTGATGGTGGTTCAGTGGTAGAATTCTCACCTGCCATGTGGGAGGTCCAGGTTTGGTTCCTGGTAATTGCTCTGACTAAAATCAGAGTTTTTGATTGTAATTCAACTATTTGTATGTTTTGCCTAGAAAGATACGGTCGCTAGTGTTTGTATAAGATATAAATTGAACTTTTTTAATAGATTGTTTAGGTTAAATTAAGTGATTAATTCATTCAAAATAATAGCGAAGGGAATTTCGATGGAAGACGGTGTCTGTTGCCTAAATGATCTGCTGGAATAATGTATTGAGAATTGAGTCGTATTTAAATTACTGTATCATTGAGAGACAGTTACGTACCTAAATCTAATGAATTATTTTTGATAAATTGGGTTTGGTTTATCGGACCCTTATTACTGCTGCTGCAACAATGATTTGCAATTCGTTGAAAGTTGCTGCGGCTTGGGCACAGGCTGAGCGCCTGTTGCTGACATCACTCGCAATGCACTTTTGCCGCTAGGCAATGATGTTGTGACTGAGGGTGACAGAGAAAATTGTAGGGGAAATTTAGAGGGGAAATGCGTGCATTATAGCTTTGAGTCACTTTTCAGTGAAGTGACTCAAAGTTCCAAATACTTTTTTAAAAGTAGCTGAATATTGTCAGGGTAGTCTGAAAATATGCTAAAACTAGCAACAAAATTGCTAGGTGGCCATCACTGATTGGTGGCGTTCACTGGGCTATATTTGGCTACAAGAGAGGGAGGTCTGTATAGTTGAATTGTAAAAGTTTGTGATAGTTCCCGGTTATGGATTTTGGTTTGATTGTTCAGGTAACACCAGTGACATTTAACAGGAAGTTAAGGTATACTAACATCATAATCTGTTTTCATTACGGGGAACAATGAAAGGTCCGCAGAGTGGATTGTGGGTTAGTTCATTTTAAAGGGACAGTGCACGCTAATCACAGTTGTGGGTATCTAATGGCAGGGTGTTCCTATCAAGCATTTTGAGGAGACTATTTGAAGAAAGACTGAAATGAGTTACATGAAACATTGATGAAATTTTAAACGAACGATGAGGGAGTACAATAGTATTATCATAACTATTAGGTTTTGTTTGTAGTAAACGTTTGGGTTTAAGGGGATTTCCATGTTTCCCAGAGACAAGAAATCTTAAAGCGCTACACTCACATATGGAATATTAGGAGTTTTATTTTCTGAGTTTTAATTAAACAAGTGAATTCTTTAGATAAAGGGTTCTTTAATATGTCTAATATGGTATGGACTATGACTGTAAAAGAGTGGGATAACCTTTGACCTCTATCATGGCTTTCCCTTGTGGTCTGATCAGCCTCAGGGGAGGGCCATTTGGATAATGAATTTGTGGTCATTTGTGGTACTGGTTTTAAGGTAAATTAATTATAATGGAGTTTATAGCTCTTGGACATAATTATAGATTGAACCACAGAGGAGAAAGTGGAATTGAGGCAGGACAAATTATGGGGAGCGGGGGAATAAACTCTAGTGAGGAAGAGGTTCAGGATTCTGTTTTTAAACATTGCCTGTGAAGGTTTTGAATTGGCTATTCTTGATTTGGTATTACAACAGAAAAAAAAAATCATATTTATCATCGATAATAAATAGGGGAAGATATGGTACATTGAGGTTTGGACAGGACATATTTTAAGCCAATAGGGCAGGAAAATACATAGAAAAATAGTGATTTTATAAGCAATAAAATTATTAATGAAAATAAATCAGTTTCAGTTCTTAGGGATGGTAAATTACTGTAGATGAGGTATCCCACACTATGCAACATATATTAAATTATTGATGAGATTGAGTTCAAGGTTAACCCATGTTATTGTTAGATAAAATACAGTGGACCCCTGAAGGAGAGAGCTTAATAGTACAGAAAGGATTTGGTTAGCATTTGTTTTGGCTTTATTTGACCATTAGAATATTTTTATTTTAAATAGTATTAAAGTTGATAGGGATATATGACATCTGTGGTGATTCAGGATTATGGATAGGTTTGAGATAGATTGATTGATGATATGTAAGGACTTTAAAGATTAAAGCTTCATGCTGAGATGGCCTGAACATAGCAGAACCTCTGTGCATGAGTCTGATTCTCTTAACAGTCTGGAGGGAATGCAAGGAATACAGTGTGGCTTGTATTAAAGAGGCTTGAAAACCTGTTGTGTGTGTGTGGCTGGCTGAGAAATGCGCTGTAGTTTGATTTATTAGACCATGCATATTAATGTTCTTCTTTTGCTACTCAGAAGATGTGATATAACTGGTAGATTTGGATAGAAACACTCTAAAGTTTCCAAAACTGTTAAAATAGTGTCTGATTTAGCAGGCGACATGTCACCATAGACATGGTTTTTCGAAAATCCATGATTTTAGATGAAGCCAAACGGTGGCCTTCCACTAGATGCCAACAGTCTTTAGAAATCGTTTCAGGCTTGTATTCTTATAAATGAGGGAGTAAGACCAGTCTGAACGAGAGGACCCTAACGTGTCACAGAGTTTTTTTCATGCGCATGTGCTTTTCTTGTTTCCCTTTTATATTGACGCCGTTATTGTCCGGGTTGAAATATTATAGATCATTTAGGCTAAAAAAACAACCTGAGGGTTGAATATAAACATCGTTTGACATGATTCCATGAACTTTACAGATACAATTTGGATTTTTTGTCTGATTGTTTGAGCATGTGGATTACATAAAGAGACTTCATCGAACAAAAGGAACATTTACTGACTAAATTAATGTCTTCTGATTGCCACCATATGAAGATCATCAAAGGTAAGGGATTAATTGTATCTCTATTTCTGAGTTTTGTAACACTTCTGCTTGGCTGGTTACTGTTTGTAATAATTTGTCAACTGGGCTATGTTCTGGGCCAGGTATGTTCTGGGCTAGGTATGTTCTGGGCTAGGTATGTTCTGGGCTAGGTATGTTCTGGGCTAGGTATGTTCTGGGCTAGGTATGTTCTGGGCTAGGTATGCTTTCGCAGAAAAGCATTTTATAAATATGACACTGTGGTTGGTTTAACAAGAAGTTAATCTTTAAACCTTTGTAAAATATGTTTTGTTTTCTGAATTTGATATATATATATATATATATAATATAGCATTTCTGTATTTGAATTTGGCGCTCTGCAACCTCACTGGATGTTGGACAGATGGGACGCTAGCATCCCCTAGAGAGGTTTTAACCTGTCTCTAGCGTCCCACGTACCCTGGAGAGGTAAAGATATAATCAGATAGAACAAATGAGAAAATGTTTGTTAACCAAACCTGTATGTCCAATATTTTATGCACTACAGGTGAATTACAGGAGAAGGTGATTTACTCAATCCCTGAGGAGAATAGACGGGAGGGGCCATACCAAGTACTCCTGGTGACAGCCTTCGCGGTGAGAATAGCTGAAAGAGCTACCTGGGTTCATATCACACACTGCAAGAGGAACACTCACAGTGTTAGAGAGGAGAACCGAAACCAATAATACTAGTGTTAACTGATTGTAAAAAGGTTTAGGTTGTTTTGAAATGCAATATGAAAGATTGTATTTTATACCCAATGTCTATAATTTGGCTTTGGTATTTCTGGTTCACTGTCAAATTCCTCCCTAGTCCTCTGGATGGAAGTATTGCTTAGCTTCTGTAACAGTCACAGTCCCCTTTCCAGTCTCTGTTTATCAAATCCACAGTATCTTATTTAAAACCATTACAATCTGGGCACTTACAGACAGTATCCATGTCAGCACCTTAAGACTTTCAAGACTTTACTTTTCAAAAAAGGCATCGGAAACCATATAGTTTTTTGGGTCAATTATCTTTAAATTTAGTCTCAGTTTGACAATTTTCAACAAGTTTCTACTGTGACATTCTGCACAATGCTGTGTCATGTGGTAGCCCCTGGCAACAGTGTTTTACCCTGTTCATCCTCAAACCCAAACCAGTATGTTCTGACCCAGCTGTAGATGTTCAGTATAGCAGCGAATCACTACAATAGGTGGCTTTTCTGCTACTGAATTCAATGTAAATGTTATAGATTTATTTTATCATGTTTTTTATTTTGAGTACAAAATATACAAGTGATGCTAGATCTTATGTTTTACAGGTAGATATTTAAAGTTGCATTTGATTTCAACTGTTTGTTTTTAAGTTAATTGCCTGAATTACCACCTGCCCTGCTTGTTTACAGCTGATCTGTCGTTCTCTATCTAGACAATATTACCATGTCGTCTTAGAAGGTTCCTGGTGATTTGTCATTAACTATTTCTCATTGAGCCCCATTCAGTGAAACAGTTCATTCAGCCTCATTTACTGCTTTAAAAAAAAACATAGCTGATATGGATGACTTGCTTAAACAAATGTGGTTTCTACTGACAATGGAGATGAACAAACTATGGCATAATGGGAAGACAAGTGGATAAGAGACAATCAGTAATTTAGATTAAGACATTAATGAGCGAGCCAGGACGGATGTAGTCAATATATAAAATGGCGCCGATAGAGAGGGCGCAAGTGATTCTAGCCCCGAGGCAACATTCCAGTGTTATTTCTTACATTGTTAGCCAGACATTTTAGTGTGTTATTACATACAGCCGGGAAGAAGAAGGGCGGGGTAGTATGTTTGATGATTAACTACACATGGTGTGATTGTGATGACATAAATTAACTCAAGTCCTTTTGTTCACCCGCCTTAGAATAAATATCTCACAATGAAATGCCGACCGTATTACCTCCCAAGAGAATTATCTCCGGTTATAGTCACAGCCATGTATATTCCCCATTACACCTGTTCAGTATGCATTTGCAGGTGATTAGAGTGCTTGTTAACGTCATTTTTACATGCCTTCATTACACCTGTCCAGTGTGCATTTACAGGGGATATTAATGCTCTAGAGACTCTGAGACCCTGTCTAGTGTCTCGCTCCAGAGACTGGGTGGACCGGGAGGGGAGGGGGGCCCGTAGGTGCCTACCTCCGCCCACGGCACCAGTACATCCAGCCAGCTCCCTACACCAGGGAGATGAGGGCTGAGGTCGACCAAGTGAGGGGGGGCCGTCCCCCAGAGAAAGGCTCTAACCCCCGCCCACAGCAACCAGGGGGCGCCAACACATCCACCCAGCTCCCTTCCCCAGGGATATGGGGGGAGAGTGCCAAAGATCTGAGGCCGACCCAGGGAGGGGGGCCGACCCCGCCCAGAGCCACCAGAGGGCGCCTCTACAACCACCTAGCTCCCTACAGAGGGCCAGAGAAGGATGGGGCCAAGCCAGGGAGAGGGGGGCCAACACACGGAGACGGGAGCCGACCCCCACCGACGGCCACTACATCCAGACAGCTCCCTGCTCCCTGAGATGGGGGAAAGGGCCAGAGAGGCTGGGGCTGACCCTCTTCCCTCGACCCCCTAGGCGGCGCCACTACATCCACCCTGCTCTCTTCACCAGGAAGAGAGTGGGAAGACGGCCAGAGAGGGATGGACAAGCCAAGGGAGGGGGGGCCGACCACCAGAGCGAGGCCCCTGCCTGTGGCCACCAGGGGGTGCTACCAAATTCACCCAGAGAGGGCTGGGGCCGACCCAGGGAGCCGGAGCCGACCCCTGGACAGGAGGTCTGACCCCCGTCGTAGCCACTTCATCCGGCCAGCTCCCTGCACCAAGGAGAAGAGGGGAGAGGGCCCAACGAGGGCCACCAGGGGGCGCCACTAAATTCAGCCAGCTCCCTGCCAGCTCCCTGCACGGGCTGGGGCAACCCAGGGAGCCCACTTCATCCAGCCAGCTCCCTGTTCCAGCTATAGAGAGAAATAGTAATGATTGTTTCGACAGCCTATGGACATCCCATTGCTGCCCATTCGGTCTCATCAATATACCCCAAAATGCACACAGGTACTGTATGACCTAAGACGTGGCCTAAGAAGTGGTGTCATATTCACGTCCTGATTGGTCAAGAAGCTTATTTGACGTATCTTTTTGACAGGCAAAGACCCAAACGGCGTTCCGTAGAACACGGAGTGTCTTTTCCAATGTGAGTCATAGTGGGCGGAACAAGCAAGGAGGTGGGCAGGGCCAGGCATGACCTAGCGAGATGCTATTGGCGTGATCTAGCATTGTTTGAATAAGTCATTTATTACTTCATTCAATAGTATGTCTATAAAGACATTATCATTTGATGGAGGTGGTACAATTATTAGTAATTATTTCCTCCAGTCAACAGTTATCTGAGCTGAACCAATCATCAACTGGTCTATTGACTATTGGATACATTACAAATGAATTAGTCTGAAAAACTGAACGACATCACTCATGTTCCCTGATTCAATCCTCTCTCCTCCAGACTCTCTCATACTTACCAAGCTCACCAGCTGATGCCTCCCTCTTCAGCTTGTTCTCCTGGGTCTCACATTGTAAATACTGTGATCCTGAGACTATGGTGTAAAACAGAGAGGTGAGTTCTGTGTGGCTACATCACTATATACAGAACAAACAGGACCAATCAGATTTCTCCTGTCACTCAAGCCTCCCTCATGTAGGGACTGTGGGCACCAATGAGATCTGGTTAACTTCATAAATAATGTTGTTTTGTTATTGGCCTATCTCTGATCAAATGATTATTTTCATTGTTTGTGATAACCAGCATTGGGCTCTGTCAGATACAGGATATTGTGTCAGGAGGCAGGGTTCTATGGAATATACATTCAGTAGGATGTGAAGAACATCTATACATCTTTATCTTTAGACACACTGCTGTTCACAAGGCCTGTAGTTTTTATAGTATCAGATTAACACTCTGGTCTGTTCTTTGTCTTGTGTTATTGGTTGTCAATAAACAAAACAGACAAATAAGTAATTACTCACGTTTTTCTGATCATCCATTATCCAAGATGGAGAGTCATGAATAATGATCATGTAAAACAGAATGCATTAGTTATTATTGTTCATTGAATTTCTGTCTCATTACATGATCTAATGAAATACCATACATCATATTGGAATGACTGTTCATCACATTCATTACTAATGTACATCTAGGGAAAGGGATGTAAGCAGCACTACTATGTGAGCAGTCTGAGAATGACTGACTGCTTCATAATAAGACATCAAGATAAATTCAAGATGATTATATTTTAATTTTGGTGTGTGAAATGTTGACCTCTATGGCATATACAGTTGACGTCGGAAGTTTACATACACCTTAGCCAAATACATTTAAACTCAGTTTTTCACAAATCCTGACATTTAATCCTGGTAAAAAAATCCCTGTTTTAGGTCAGATAGGATCACCACTTTATTTTAAGAATGTGAAATGTCAGAATTATAGTGGAGAGAATGATTTATTTCAGCTTTAATTTTTTTCATTACATTCCCAGTGTGTCAAGTTTACAACCACTCAATTCGTTTTTGGGTGCATTGCCTTTAGATTGTTTAACTTGGGTCAAACGTTTTGGTTAGAGTTCCACAAGCTTCCCACAATAGGTTGGTTGAATTTTGGCCAATTCCTCCTGACAGGGCTGGTGTAACTGTCAGGTTTGTAGGCCTCCTTGCTCGCACACGCTTTTTCGGTTCTGCCCACACATTTTCTGTAGGATTGAGGTCAGGGCTTTTTGATGGCCACTCCAATACCTTGACTTTGTTGTCCTTAAGTCACAACTTTGGAAGTATGCTTGGGGTCATTGTCCATTTGGAAGACCCATTTGTGACCAAGCTTTAACTTCCTGACTGATGTCTTGAGATGTTGCTTCAATATATCCACATAATTTTTCCTCCCTCATGAAGCCATCTATTTTGTGAAGTGCACCAGTCCCTCCTGCAGCAAAGCACCTCCACAACATGATGCTGCCACCCCCGTGCTTCACGGTTGGGATGGTGATCTTCGGCATGTAAGGCTCCCCCTTTTTCCTCCAAACATAACAATGGTCATTATGGCTAAACAGTTCTATTTTTGTTTAATCAGACCAGAGAACATTTCCCCCAAAAAGTATGATCTTTGTCGCCATGTGCAGTTGCAAACCGTAGTCTGGCTTTTCTATGGTGGTCTTGGAGCACTGGCTTCTTCCTTGCTGAGCGGCCTTTCAGGTTATGTTGATATAGGACTGGTTTTACTGTGGATATATATAATTTTGTACATCTTTCCTCCAACATCTTCACAAGGCCCTTTGCTGTTGTTCTGGGATTTATTTTCACTTTTCGCACCAAAGTACGTTCATCTCTAGGCGACAGAACGCGTCTCCTTCCTGAGCGGTATGACGGCTGCGTGGTCCCATGGTATTCATACTTGCATATTATTGTTTGTACAGATGAACGTGGGACCTTCAGGCGTTTGGAAATTGCTCCCAAGGATGAACCAGACTTGTGGAGGTCTACAATTTTTTTATCTGAGGTCTTGGCTGATTTGTTTTGATTTCCCATGATGTCAAGCAAAGAGGCACTGAGTTTGACAGTAGGCCTTAAAATACATCCACAGGTACACCTCCAATTGACTCAAATGATGTCAATTAGCCTATAAGAAGCTTCAAAAGCCATGACATCATTTTCTGGAATTTCCCAAGCTGTCTACCCATCCCGGATCCGGGATCGTGAATACAGACTCAAGCTCATTACCATAACGCAACGTTAACTATTCATGAAAATCGCAAATGAAATGAAATAAATATGCTAGCTCTCAAGCTTAGCCTTTTGTTAACAACACTGTCATCTCAGATGTTCAAAATATGCTTCTCAACCATAGGAAAACAATCATTTGTGTAACAGTAGCTAGCTAGCGTAGCATTTAGCGTTAGCATTAGCGTTAGCAATTAGCAGGCAACATTTTCACAAAAACCAGAAAAGCATTCAAATAAAATAATTTACCTTTGAAGAACTTCAGATGTTTTCAATGAGGAGACTCTGTTAGATAGCAAATGTTCAGTTTTTCCTGAAAGATTATTTGTTTAGGAGAAATCGCTCCGTTTGGTGCGTCACGTTTGGCTACCAAAAAAAAACGAAAATCCAGTCATCAATACGCCAAACTTTTTTCCAAATTAACTCCATAATATCGACTGAAACATGGCAAACGTTGTTTAGAACCAATCCTCAAGGTGTTTTTCACATATCTCTTCGATGATATATCCTTCGTGGAAGTGTGCTTTCTGTTCTGAATCCCAGGAGAAAATGACCGCAACTGGAGATTACGCACCAATTTAGACAAAGGACACCGGGCGGACCCCTGGAAAATGTAGTCTCTTATGGCCAATCTTCCAATGATATGCCTACAAATACGTCACAATGCTGCAGACATCTTGAAGAAACGACAGAAAGCGCAGGCTCGTTCCTGCTGCATTCACAGCCATATAAGGAGACATTTGAAAACAGAGCTTCAGAGATTCTGCTCATTTCCTGTTTGAAGTTTCATCTTGGTTTCGCCTGTAGAATGAGTTCTGTGGCACTCACAGATAATATCTTTGCAGTTTTGGAAACGTTAGACTGTTTTCTTTCCAAAGCTGTCAATTATATGCATAGTCGAGCATCTTTTCGTGACAAAATATTGCGCTTAAAACGGGCACGTTTTTTTATCCAATAATTAAATAGCGCCCCTATAGACTCAAGAGGTTTAAGGCTCAGTCAACTTAGTGTATGTACATTTCTGACCCACTGGAATTGTGATACCATGAATTATAAGTGAAATAATCTGTCTGTAAACAATTGTTGGACAAAGTAGATGCTCTAACCGATTTGCCAAAACTATAATTTGTTAACAAGAAATTTGTGGAGTGGTTGAAAAATGAGTTTTAATGACTCCATAAGTATGTGTAAACTTCCGATTTCAACTGTATATTGTGGGCTATGTGAAACTGAACGTATTCAAATTAAATGTGTCCCCTCTGAAATGTTGAGCTCTATGGCAGAAATTTGTGGGAGGACTATGATATGAAAATTAAGAGTAATTTGAAGAACATCACGAGGCCTGTAGTTTTTATAGTATCAGATTATCTGGTCTGTTCTTTGTCTTGTGTTATTGGTTGTCAATAAACAAAACAGACAAATAAGTAATTACTCACCTGGTACTGATCATCCATTATCCAAGATGGAGAGTCATGAATAATGATCATGTAAAACAGAATGTATTAGTTATTATCATGACCTTCAAATCACCATCTGTCACATTATCCTCTCAAATACCATAGTGGTGTGATGTTCATCAGAGGGGTGTGAGTGTTCATCACATTCATTTCTAATGACAATCAAGGGACGTGACAGTAATGTTTGAATGGTTCTAATGCTTTAGGACCAGCTCAAAGCTCAGAGTGATGGTAATATGCATTGTAACTAGTTGATATTCAGAATGAATCTAGTCTATTCATCTGTAACTCCTACTATGAACTCCTACCTACATGAGAAAGTACAAGTGTTCTGTACAGGGAAAGAGACTGGTTGTTATTGTTGTTGTTTAGGTGTTTAGAAACATTCCTGGAGTTCTAGAACACTTACCTTCTCTTTCCCATAAACCCACTGCAGCCTCCTCCTTCTGTTCTCCATGGATGACCTGACAGATGTAGAATCCTGTATCTGACCTCCTGAAGTCTCTCAGCCTCAGAGACACGTTGCCTCTCTCCAGCTCCTGGGTGATCAGACTCACTCTGCCCTCATAGTCACTCCTCTCTGTCACCTGACCATTCTTATACAGGTAAATACACTCTGTCTCTTTAAACCACCTGATCGTCATGGCAACAGCACTGGTGTCAGGTGAGAGGTGACAGGGGAGGGTGACATCTTCATCAACATCAGTCCACACATAGTCTTCTGAGGTGAGTTTAAACTGATCTGTTCAGAAAGAGAGAACATTTCATGTTTAATGACATCATCTGTGTCAGGAACACAAATCCTCTCAGTACATTTATAAACACAGCTGAATTAATAACTACAACAGACATACAACAACCAGGACCATGTCAATTCTAAAATACAACCCCCACAATCCCAGACAGACAGATTCATTTGAAGGAAAGTCTATATGTCATAGAAGAATGTGATGCTACAATCTAGAATGATATTATCCCATTTGTTCCCACATCTTTCCCAGACATGCCACTATGCTAATCTTATGCCACTAGTAGCCTAACATGTCATCCATTTGGATTATTTATTTATTTAAAAGTATGTTTTATTCTTGGTCACAGTTGTGACAGAGTGCTCTGTCTATAATAACATGAACAGGTATTTACCCCTATTCCTCAACCTCAATATCTATTGTCGTGGCGGAATCAAAATGATTTAGGTAACATTTATAAATAATACGTTGTATTTATTTTATTGCATGCTTATGTGAGATATGTCATTAGAATGTCTATTTTTGGATAATATTGTTGGCCGGTTGCAGTTATCTGTTCTCTGTCAGGTTTCAGTTACTTGGGCCACAGAGAGGGGAGAGGTCAAGCTTGTCTTCATATGTAAACATGTCTTTTAAACCAGTTATTTCTTGGCTCCACAATGTCTGTGTGCCAGTCACTGTGTCTCTGTGATCTTGTCCAGGAGGGGTGTATTTGATATATGCCTGTTGATAAGGTTTTGTTTTATGGTCCTGAGAGCGAGATAAGAACATAGTTTAGGAGACAAAGCTGGATGGTAATTTATAGCCAATGCTGTCTGGCTATGTGTGTCCTTGCTATAAAGGATCTCAGTTGCAATGTGTAAGGACTCTCAGAGAATTAATTTATAGATACTGAATTGATCTGAGAGTCACAGGGTTGTGATGGAGCTCATATAATTAAAGATGGACTTTGTGATAACTCTGACTTGTGTGGTGGTCTGCTCTCATGATTTGGTAAATACAGGAACTTTCTACTACATTTGGCGACGAGGAGGGGATGTGAATCTTCACTCGGTGACCGTTCCTGACGATCTAGGTATATAAATTTGTGCACGAGGGATCCCCCAAACTTGGGATCTTAGAGAAACCACACTTTGGGAACGAAGCAGATGGACCAACCTTTGATCTGAGAGGAAGCGAGCCGAGTGGATACCACATCTCGAACTGAGTTTTTTTTTTAAGAAAAGGATGAGCGAACCACACACAGATTTGAAGTCAAGTTTGAAGCCTGTTACGTATATGAGCGTGAATTCCTTTGTAAGGAAGGCACCTTGGCGGCGTAAGCAGGGCCGAGTCAGGGGAGAGTAATCTGAGGGTTTGTGGACTCAAAAGATACTCTGCCACTGTCCGGTTGCGAGTGACCAAGAGCTGTCCTGACACTGAATTGATCACAGTGTGGATTGGTGTGGTCTGTGGGGTGAGGGTCCAGACTGTGTGTTCTAGGTGAAACATGGCACTTGGTGAAGCCCTATTGGAAGAAGGACCTCATTCTGTGCGTCTGTGTGATTGTCTTATTGACCCTCAGAGGTGGTGAATTCCAATAATTTTAAATGTGCTAGCTAAGTATGCCCTGGGTTACTCTGTGTGAGTATTTTGTTATGGGATCACTAGGTAATAGTTGTCGGACCGTTCTGTGTGAGCGGGGTAGGGTTGACTCTGTGTGAGTATTTTGTTATGGGATCACTAGGTAATAGTTGTCGGACCGTTCTGTGTGAGCGGGGTAGGGTTGACTCTGTGTGAGTATTTTGTTATGGGATCACTAGGTAATAGTTGTCGGACCGTTCTGTGTGAGCGGGGTAGGGTTGACTCTGTGTGATTATTTTGTTATGGGATCACTAGGTAATAGTTATCGGACCGTTCTGTGTGAGCGGGGTAGGGTTGACTCTGTGTGATTATTTTGTTATGGGATCACTAGGTAATAGTTGTCGGACCGTTCTGTGTGAGCGGGGTAGGGTTGACTCTGTGTGAGTATTTTGTTATGGGATCACTAGGTAATAGTTGTCGGACCGTTCTGTGTGAGCGGGGTAGGGTTGACTCTGTGTGAGTATTTTGTTATGGGATCACTAGGTAATAGTTGTCGGACCGTTCTGTGTGAGCGGGGTAGGGTTGACTCTGTGTGAGTATTTTGTTATGGGATCACTAGGTAATAGTTGTCGGACCGTTCTGTGTGAGCGGGGTAGGGTTGACTCTGTGTGAGTATTTTGTTATGGGATCACTAGGTAATAGTTGTCGGACCGTTCTGTGTGAGCGGGGTAGGGTTGACTCTGTGTGAGTATTTTGTTATGGGATCACTAGGTAATAGTTGTCGGACCGTTCTGTGTGAGCGGGGTAGGGTTGACTCTGTGTGATTATTTTGTTATGGGATCACTAGGTAATAGTTGTCGGACCGTTCTGTGTGAGCGGGGTAGGGTTGACTCTGTGTGAGTATTTTGTTATGGGATCACTAGGTAATAGTTGTCGGACCGTTCTGTGTGAGCGGGGTAGGGTTGACTCTGTGTGAGTATTTTGTTATGGGATCACTAGGTAATAGTTGTCGGACCGTTCTGTGTGAGCGGGGTAGGGTTGACTCTGTGTGAGTATTTTGTTATGGGATCACTAGGTAATAGTTGTCGGACCGTTCTGTGTGAGCGGGGTAGGGTTGACTCTGTGTGGGCAACCTTTTTATATTCTGATGTTCTGTGTGGACGTCTGACCAGTTCTGTGTGGGTGATCCTTAAAGTTCTGTGTGAGTACCTAAGATTTCTTAAGTTTTGTATGGATACTGTGAATTATTTGAAATTATGATAAATTGTTTGTGTGTATATTCAATTACTAGAGATTTGATAAAGTAATGCTGAGAATGATTAGATACAATTTAAACCACCCATTCGTAGACGTACGTAGGTTTTGAGTTGGTATCTTAAATGGATAATTTGATAAAGATGAGGTTTTAAGCACTATTAAAATAATCTACAAAATCTGGGAAATTGAGCTCTAGAAACTGATTTAGAGTGTGTCCACTTTTGGTTATCTTACCCTAACGATGTAACTATAAAACGCATATTGGATTATCTCCGTCTGGGTGAAACATGTTAAATTAAACTGCCCTTATTAAGGTCTGAACATGTTATATTTCGTCGGGATTTATTGTATAAACTGAATAAAGTTAGAGAGAATTAAGAGGGAATCTCAGTGTAATTTATAATGTCATACAAAGCCTAAGGTTTTCCATCAAACTAATTATCATTGCGTGATTAATGTGATGTAGTAAAGTAATTGAAATATGTTGCATAAGTAAACATAATCTACTTTTATTAAAAGGTGCAATATCTGTTTCCTAGTCATTAACTGTTGATTTTATTCTTTGATTACTAATCTATTCATTTGGAATTTGAGAATCATAGCTGGAGTAACGTTTGTGCTATTATTTTTATGGGAATTGCCGATAGTGACGTGTCTTGATTTGACTTGTAAAGTGGGTTTATTTGCGGAGAATCTTAGTAATTTACATAGCATTGGTGGTAGAGTTCTCGCCAGTCATTGCGCTGACTGAATTCAGAGTTTTTGATTGTAAATAATCTATTTTGAATGTTTTGCCTGGAAAGTTATGGTTGCTAGTGTTTGTATAAGATATAAACTGAACGTTTTAATAGCTTGTTTGGTTCAAATTGATAGAAGGGATAAATTGAACGTTTTCAATAGATTGTTTAGGTTAAATTGATAGACTAATTCAACATAAAATAATAACGAAGCAAATTTTGATCCAAGACGATGTCTGTTCACTAAATTATCTCCTGGAATAATGTATTGAGAATTGAGTCGTATTTAAATTACTGTATCAATAGAGAAGACAGTTAAAGTTAAAGAAATTCTGAATAATAGTGGAGAGAGGACGGCGATAGAAAGTGATTACCGAAATGATTTTCATTCTTATAGATTGACTGACGCATGTTATAATGTTGGTGCTGCGTGTGTTCTTTTTAAAGAAATAGGATACATTTCATAAGTGTGAAGAGCAAAGAGAAGAGGAAGTTATAAAGTTTGATTTTAAAGCTTACGATAGAGGTAAGGAAAAACGTTGAAATGGGAGGGGTTATATTTTTGCCCACTGGGAGAAACGAAATAGGATGTTAAGTTGTGAGTGAGTAAAACATTGTGAGAATGGATTCTGATGGTTATTGATTCTTGGTTTGATTGTTTAAGTAACACCAGTTAATTTGAGCAGGAAAGTTCATGTAGTCTAACATTATAGTATGTTTCCATTATGTGGTTTTTTGAGGAACATGCAGACTGTGTTTTATTTTATTGAGATGTAAACATGAGTCTCTGAGCAATTTTGTCACCTGAACCATTATAATAGTGAGTTCTGTGTAGTTTGTTATTTGCATGAATTTATCACTGTATCATCTGCATACATTGGAACTTCAGACCCTGTACAGATTAAAGGAAGATCATTAATGGATGTGCTGAACAGTATTGACCTTTGGGGAATGAAAACTTTGTGGATATGAGTGGAAAAAAGTTTGTTTTGATTCTTACGCTGATGAGACAGCGCCAACTTTTGAAAGATATTAGATTTGTTTAAAAAATCAGGATTGTTTTTTACTAAATTTATATCAACAGGTTGAAATTATTATATTGCTGATTAAAGGGGTTTGTTTATTTGTTTATGGTTTGTTTTAGGAGTTGATTTAACTTCGGCTTTCTATTCCGCAACAAAGCCTCCTTCACTCACGCCGCCAAACTTACCCTAGTAAAACTGACTATCCTACCGATCCTCGACTTCGGCGATGTCATCTACAAAATTGCTTCCAACACTCTACTCAGCAAACTGGATGCAGTTTATCACAGTGCCATCCGTTTTGTCACTAAAGCACCTTATACCACCCACCACTGCGACTTGTATGCTCTAGTCGGCTGGCCCTCGCTACATATTCGTTGCCAGACCCACTGGCTCCAGGTCATCTACAAGTCCATGCTAGGTAAAGCTCCGCCTTATCTCAGTTCACTGGTCACGATGGCAACACCCATCCGTAGCACGCACTCCAGCAGGTGTATCTCACTGATCATCCCTAAAGCCAACACCTCATTTGGCCGCCTTTCGTTCCAGTTCTCTGCTGCCTGTGATTGGAACGAATTGCAAAAATCGCTGAAGTTGGAGACTTTTATCTCCCTCACCAACTTCAAACATCTGCTATCTGAGCAGCTAACCGATCGCTGCAGCTGTACATAGTCTATTGGTAAATAGCCCACCCATTTTCACCTACCTCATCCCCATACTGTTTTTATTTATTTACTTTTCTGCTCTTTTGCACACCAATATCTCTACCTGTACATAACCATCTGATCATTTATCACTCCAGTGTTAATCTGCTAAATTGTAATTATTCGCCTACCTCATGCCTTTTGCACACATTGTATATAGACTCCCCCTTTGTTTTCTACTGTGTTATTGACTTGTTAATTGTTTACTCCATGTGTAACTCTGTGTTGTCTGCTCATACTGCTATGCTTTATCTTGGCCAGGTCGCAGTTGTAAATGAGAACTTGTTTTCAACTAGCCTACCTGGTTAAATAAAGGTGTTCTCAACTAGCCTACATGGTTAAATAAAGGTGTTCTCCACTAGCCTACCTGGTTAAATAAAGGTGAAATAAAAAAATAAAAAATAAACTTAATTAAACATTGTATCATACATATACATTGATGTCGATTCAAACTTATGATTAATGATTTGAGGTACAGTGGAATTATCATTGGGTTTGGTTTATAGTTCACGTTTGAGTTTCTGAATCGATGTAGTGTAATGAATACTAACTAAGTGTTTTGTGTTTTCTCCGGGTAAATGGGGATTTCACTGTCTGTCTCTGGAATGTTTCCAGGGACTCTTGGGGAGAGTGAGTGAGATGGAGGCCATAAACTACCACATTGAAAAGGGCCTGGAAGTTTTTGTTTTAGTGCAAAGGTATCTAAAAGGGGCCACTCACCACATGGGATTTGAATGAGTTTTTATTTTCTGAGTTTTCATTACACACGCTAATTCTTTTGATAAAGGAATGTTCTGGGAACATGGGATACAACATGTTGGAACTATTTGACTATTGTTTGCAATTTGTTTAATATAGTGAATAACACTGCTTTGAAGGGTTTTGTATGACCTATGACCTTCTGATGACCTTCCGTTGTGGCTTGATCACCCGCATTGGAAAGCCATTTGGATAATGAGTTTAGGGTCATCTGTAATACTGCTTTCAAGATAATTTGTGTAATTGGTAAATATGTTTCTTAGCCATATTTGTAATTTGGACCACTGTGAAGAGGGAGAGGGCATTGCTTTTAACTAAGGGTATGCTGCTTTAAGTCTATTTTCATATGACCACTGTGAAGAGGGAGAGGGCATTGCTTTTAACTAAGGGTATGCTGCTTTAAGTCTATTTTCATACGACCACTGTGAAGAGGGAGAGGGCATTGCTTTTAACTAAGGGTATGCTGCTTTAAGTCTATTTTCATATGACCACTGTGAAGAGGGAGAGGGCATTGCTTTTAACTAAGGGTATGCTGCTTTAAGTCTATTTTCATATGACCACTGTGAAGAGGGAGAGGGCATTGCTTTTAACTAAGGGTATGCTGCTTTAAGTCTATTTTCATATGACCACTGTGAAGAGGGAGAGGGCATTGCTTTTAACTAAGGGTATGCTGCTTTAAGTCTATTTTCATATGACCACTGTGAAGAGGGAGAGGGCATTGCTTTTAACTAAGGGTATGCTGCTTTAAGTCTATTTTCATATGACCACTGTGAAGAGGGAGAGGGCATTGCTTTTAACTAAGGGTATGCTGCTTTAAGTCTATTTTCATATGACCACTGTGAAGAGGGAGAGGGCATTGCTTTTAACTAAGGGTATGCTGCTTTAAGTCTATTTTCATACGACCACTGTGAAGAGGGAGAGGGCATTGCTTTTAACTAAGGGTATGCTGCTTTAAGTCTATTTTCATACGACCACTGTGAAGAGGGAGAGGGCATTGCTTTTAACTAAGGGTATGCTGCTTTAAGTCTATTTTCATACGACCACTGTGAAGAGGGAGAGGGCATTGCTTTTAACTAAGGGTATGCTGCTTTAAGTCTATTTTCATACGACCACTGTGAAGAGGGAGAGGGCATTGCTTTTAACTAAGGGTATGCTGCTTTAAGTCTATTTTCATATGACCACTGTGAAGAGGGAGAGGGCATTGCTTTTAACTAAGGGTATGCTGCTTTAAGTCTATTTTCATATGACCACTGTGAAGAGGGAGAGGGCATTGCTTTTAACTAAGGGTATGCTGCTTTAAGTCTATTTTCATACGACCACTGTGAAGAGGGAGAGGGCATTGCTTTTAACTAAGGGTATGCTGCTTTAAGTCTATTTTCATACGACCACTGTGAAGAGGGAGAGGGCATTGCTTTTAACTAAGGGTATGCTGCTTTAAGTCTATTTTCATACGACCACTGTGAAGAGGGAGAGGGCATTGCTTTTAACTAAGGGTATGCTGCTTTAAGTCTATTTTCATACGACCACTGTGAAGAGGGAGAGGGCATTGCTTTTAACTAAGGGTATGCTGCTTTAAGTCTATTTTCATATGACCATAGGGGTTAAATCATTTTTCTTTGTGGAGTTTTTTCAGTTTAGTATTTTTAATTTGATTAGGTTAGTAGAAATTTTGTTTTATATTATTTTTCAGTTTTTGTTTTACATTACTCTCATACGGAGAGATATGTGTAAAACATGGGGGAGGATTCCGTTTTTTGAGGGTTTGAAGTTATACACCTTAAGTGATATGTGAAGGAGTGTATTGTACTGTTGAGTGTATTGTATTGTTGTGTTTGTTTTGTTCTATTCCCGAGGGGTATAGGTCTAACTTCTTGATCCTTGGCTCTACGAGGGAGTTGACAGTGAGATGGGGAGTATAAACCAATTTGAAAGAATAGTTTCAATTGAATGTTTTGATATTCTCTGTGAAATATGTTTAGATATGTGTATTAAGAATAATTGTTAAAAGTAATAATTTATCATGTAGTTAATGAACTGAACTAAACTGTTGTTCTGATCTGTTCTTTCGAGGGTATCATGAAAGTGACATCAGACGGTATCTTAATGCATGGAAGAGATAATTGGACCGAATAGTGTGTGTACCTCAAAACCCCCTCTAACTGGCTGAAGAAGAGTGACAAAGGCTTTCCGAACCACTTCTACCGAGAGAAAAGAACCAAGCCAGAAATTGGTGTACAGTATCAGATCTAAGCTATCAACTGCTTTTCTTTCATGTTTCTCTCACACTGTGATGAGTCCACTTGGAGTGATCATGGAGAGAGATCTGTTCTAACATTTTCTTAAGATGCTGGTATATTGGTTGACGAATGGACAAGACATGAGTGGTAAAGATGAGACATTGAAATTGGGACATTATCATGGGCCGTCCACTTTGAACTGTAAAGCTATCTGAAGAAGAACGAAAGAGACGCCAGAAGATTCAGTGCCTGAGAGGGGGGATTGGTCAACTGTGCCAATAAAATTGTTTATACTTTTGTGGTATCAGATTGATTGAAGAGGTCTACACCATGTAAATTGTAGTAATTTAGATTAAGAATGCATTGAGATACTGATCTGTATTAAAATCATGATTAAAAAAGTTAATAGTAGAATTATGGGATAATAATACTGAATGTAAATCTGCTAATATGATTATCAATGATTATACTAATTCACTTTATGGGTCTATACATGGCCAATTCCCCCTGAAACAGTGGGTTATAACTGCCTTGTTCAGGGGAACAGTGGGTTATAACTGCCTTGTTCAGGGGAACAGTGGGTTATAACTGCCTTGTTCAGGGGAACAGTGGGTTATAACTGCCTTGTTCAGGGGCAGAACAACAGATGTTTACCTTGTCAGCTCGGGGATTCAATCTAGCAACCTTTCGGTTACCTGCTCAACACTCTAACCACTAGTCTACCTGTCGCCCCTCATGTTACAAACACATTTCATCCAGACACACATTTACACATAAAGACAAATAAAACCACAAACACATTTCATTTTCAATAGTTGGTTTAGTTCTGTTCTCCCAGATACATGAAAGAAAAGTTAATCATTAATTATAGCATGGTGACTTACTATGAACTCTGGACTCTGCCATTTTAACTGCAATAAAAAGAGAAAACATTCATATTTACATCATTACCTTTCATCAAATTCTCTATTTTGCTCAATCACACAGATACAAACATCACTTCCTCTTTCTCCAGTCCTCATTGTTTTAAAACAGGACTGTTGTGTCTAGTTTGGAAAGTGAAATATACTGAGATCTCCTCTTACCTTTACTGGTCTTCACGTCCTCCACTTCACATTCAAAATAGTTGATTTAAATCCATAACCACTCTAATAGTCACTATATGTGCATATCTACACGTTTTTACAGAACAATCTACACCTCAGTCCTATACTGAGACACAACTTTCCCCTTTGCTCAGGCACTTGGAGTAAACTCCTCCCCCCAACCTCTCTGGTTAATAGAAAACCCAGCCACAAAGTCTAAATTGTCTACAGGCCTTCGTAACATGTCATGAAAACAGAAATGTACATTTCTGATCTTAGTTTAATGTTAGGCATAAGGTTAGCAGTGTGATTTAGGGTTAAAATCAGAATGGAATAATGTAGCTCAGTTGGTAGAGCATAGTGCTTGCAATGCCTGAGTTGTGGTTTCAATTACTAAAAAAGTTTGAAAAGGAATAGACTCACTACAGAGAGTCTGGTAAAATGTATAAATGGTTCAGGGTTTGTGAACTTGTTAACTAGTGACCTACATTAGAGGTTTTGTGACCTTGTTAACTAGAGACCAACATTAGAGGGTTTGTGACCTTGTTAACTAGTGACCAACATTAGAGGGTTTGTGACCTTGTCTCTAATTTATGCTGTTATATCTTCTATCATATTTTAGTTCATCATCTCTAAAGTTCTAAAAACTGTTTCAATTAAAATCAGAAGACCGATCCAGCCAGCAGATGGTAGTGATGATCTTTAATTATAGTCATATTATCCTGAGCTGTAAAGATTTAACAGTGTCTATCAATATTAGCTTCTCTTATCTCTTTGGACACATTCACATGAGTAAATGAGTTAAATTGCTTCCATGACAAATAGTCTCAATGCTTTTCCATCCCCTCCTAACAAAATAAATGAAGCTGACTGGTGGTCATTTACTGTCTGAGAAGAGAGTATCATTACCACCTGCCGGTCAATGTTGGGAACTGCTGTGGATTTACAAATCAGAACGTCAGACATACCATTTAGGAGGCTGGGGGTAAAGGCTGAGTTTGGGTTAGGGTGTGTAGGGGACAGGGCTGGGGGTATAGGCTGAGTTTGGGTTAAGGTGTGTAGGGGACAGGGGACAGGGCTGGGGGTAAAGACTGAGTTTGGGTTAGGGTGTGCAGGGGGACAGGGCTGGGGGTAAAGACTGAGTTTGGGTTAGGGTGTGTAGGGGACAGGGCTGGGGGTAAAGACTGAGTTTGGGTTAGGGTGTGTAGGGGACAGGGCTGGGGGTAAAGACTGAGTTTGGGTTAGGGTGTGTAGGGGACAGGGGACAGGGCTGGGGGTAAAGGCTGAGTTTGGGTTAGGGTGTGTAGGGGACAGGGCTGGGGGTAAAGACTGAGTTTGGGTTAGGGTGTGTAGGGGACAGGGCTGGCGGTAAGGGCTGTAAGTATGGGAGGCTGAATTAAGGCGTCTGCATGCTTCCCAGCCAAAACAATCTGAACAGTTCTTCCATATTTATGATGATTGTAGGGGCTTCCTTCCTCTTGACCAGAACCACTTCCCAAGCCTGAAGTGGGGTTGTTTCGGACGCATACAGTCCACATTCCAAGTTCCCAAACGGCCAAAACATTCAATGAGATCCAGGGATATGGTGCAACAAAAAAGGTTTATTCTTCTTATATCTCACAAAAAACATATTCTCCAATCAGACACGGGAGTGGTAGAGTCTTTTGACCAGACAAACAAACAGGTCATTTTATGTGTTCTTCTTCTTCTTCTTCTTTAAGTTTATTGGAGATTCATTTTTTTTGTTAGATATAAGAGTAATAAAGAAGCATGCAGAGAAAAAGTCAGTCTATTCTTGTTCTGAGAAATGAAGGCTTTTCCATGTGAGAAAATGCCAAGAAACTGAAAATCTCATACAACGCTGTGCTCTGTACTTCAAAGAACAGCGCAAACTTTTCAGATGAAGCTGATGGTAGCAGGTAGGGGTTCTAGATCATTATGGTCATTTGTTACAGTTGTGATTGGTCTGTTGTTCATGATCACCTCAACTTCTGCAAAGCCTCATCATCCAGTACTTGCTCTTTAGGGACTGAATAGAGGATCTTTTTCCACCAGTCTGCTCATCCTCTCCCATAACCCCCCATGGTGGGCTCCAGATGGATCAACCTCTCCCATAAACCCCCATGGTGGGCTCCAGACAGATCAACCTCTCCCATAACCCCCCATGGTGGCCTCCAGACAGATCAACCTCTCCCATAAACCCCCATGGTGGGCTCCAGAGGGATCAACCTCTCCTATAACCCCCCATGGTGGGCTCCAGAGCGAGGGTTGAATGGCCATGTTACTCCATCCTTCAGTAATTCATTTGAATCTTGTTGTGTTCCAGCTCTTTCAGAGCTTCTCCTAGCTCTCTGTGTGTTCCAACAAAGTTGGTGCCAATGTCTGTTCTGACACTTATTACTGAGCCCCTTCGACAGATGAACCTGCGCAGGGCATTGATGCAGGAATCAGTATCCAGATAACTAGCAACTTCTAGATGGACAGTTCAACTCACAAGGCAAGTAAAGATCCCACCATATCATTTCACATGAACGTGGCCTCACTTCACCTCTATGGGGCTGAAGTAATCTATGCCCACATGGGTGAATGGCAGCAAATCAGGTGACACCTGATCTTGTGGAAGGTCGGCCATCTTCTGTTCTCCAGCTCTAGCTTACATCGCCTGCAGAAGACACAGCTCTTAAGGATCTTCCTTGCTAAGAGTTTGGCACAGGGTATCCAATATTGCTGGTGAAGTATGGAAAGCATGTGACCTCTCCCAGAGTGGCGAACCTGCTCATGGATGTGGAATAAGATGTCCTTTCTCAACCAGATCATCCAGAGGGATGGAGCCAAGCTCCTCGGGGACTTTCTGCCATTGTGTTTCTAGTTTCTTCAGGAATTCTGGTCCTTTGAGTCATCTCTTTGAGTTCAGGAATGTTTCAGCATGTAACCCTCGAGACATCGTCGGCTGGGTTGTGTTGGGAGTTCAAATATCTCCACTGTGTTGCTTTCGACAGGTCACGGATCATAGCAACCCTATTAGCCACAAAGGTATGGAATCTCTTGGTATCATTGCGGATGTATTTTAGCACAGACTGGTTGTCTGTCCAGAAAGTTGACTCCTCAAGTTCAGTCTGGAGCTCCAACCTTAACATCCTGTCCACTGGCATCTACAATGTTGCTGCATCAAGTTCCATTCTGGGGATCATCTGCTTGAGTGGAGTCACTCTTGATCTCCCCAGTATGAATGGGATGTGGACCTTTTCCATACTGTTTGTGAACCCAAGGTAACTTGCCGTGCCATAACCTTGTTCTCTTGCGTCACCGAAGTGATGCAGCTTTGCCGTCTTGACTTGACCAAAGTTCTCAGGCATCATACACCTGTCAATCTGGAAACTGGACAGCTGGTCCAGCTCAGAGCCATTTCTTCCATGAAATAGAGTGTTCTTTGGGATGACTTCGTCCCATCCGCACTTTAGCTTGCAGAGCTCGTAGAATTTGCTTTGATAGAGCAAGAAATGTCTCCTTCCACTTTGCCAATCTCTAACCCAGATATCTCAAAGCTCTTGGTAGGACTCTAATGCCTCATTGTGTTGCAGAATATCAGTCTCACTGCCTTTAGCTTTCAGCTGCATCATGAGTCTCTCAGTACAAAATGTTGCTAAACTACCAGAATCAACAAATGCATTGGTTAACACAGACTTGCTTCCATTTTCCAGCTTTACTTGAACTGGCGCAATTGCAAGTGCACCATCTGTACCGACCTCGGTATCTTCACCAGCTTCCAGAGAAACAAGAGCACTGCTGACAGTCTCCTCCCGCTTTACTGATAGCATCAGAAGGGCAGGTGTCTGGTCTCTTTACTACTGGGAGCATCAGAAGGGCAGGTGTCTGGTCTCTTTACTACTGGGCGCATCAGAAGGGCAGGTGTCTGGTCTCTTTACTACTGGGAGCATCAGAAGGGCAGGTGTCTGGTCTCTTTACTACTGGGAGCATCAGAAGGGCAGGTGTCTGGTATCTTTACTACGGGGAGCATCAGAAGGGCAGGTGTCTGGTATCTTTACTACGGGGAGCATCAGAAGGGCAGGTGTCTGGTCTCTTTACTACTGGGAGCATCAGAAGGGCAGGTGTCTGGTCTCTTTACTTTGAATGTTTGTTCTTTTAAAGGTTTTTTAGGGGATATTGAATATCTCCATACAACGGATCCTGCAATATTTTGGCCTGTTTTTCCATGAACGTCACAAAGTCACTGAACTGGGCTCTCAGGTGTCTTCTCTCTAACATATCACATTCTGTAGACCTCCAGTTTTACATTAGTTTGTGGGGAAGTTTTGACATGATCAACTTTATGTTGGAGGGAAGATTAAGCTCTTCCATGTTCTGTAGGTCTTGCATAGCGTTACAACAACCTAGATAGAGTGCATAGCATTACAACAACCTAGATAGAGTGCATAGCATTACAACAACCTAGATAGAGTGCATAGCATTACAACAACCTCTAAGATAGAGTGCATAGCATTACAACAACCTCTAAGATAGAGTGCATAGCATTACAGCAACCTCTATGATAGAGTGCATAGCATTACAACAACCTAGATAGAGTGCATAGCATTACAACAACCTAGATAGAGTGCATAGCATTACAACAACCTAGATAGAGTGCATAGCATTACAACAACCTAGATAGAGTGCATAGCATTACAACAACCTCTAAGATAGAGTGCATAGCATTACAGCAACCTCTATGATAGAGTGCATAGCATTACAACAACCTCTAAGATAGAGTGCATAGCATTACAACAACCTCTAAGATAGAGTGCATAGCATTACAACAACCTCTAAGATAGAGTGCATAGCATTACAGCAACCTCTATGATAGAGTGCATAGCATTACAACAACCTCTAAGATAGAGTGCATAGCATTACAACAACCTCTAAGATAGAGTGCATAGCATTACAACAACCTAGATAGAGTGCATAGCATTACAACAACCTAGATAGAGTGCATAGCATTACAACAACCTAGATAGAGTGCATAGCATTACAACAACCTCTAAGATAGAGTGCATAGCATTACAACAACCTAGATAGAGTGCATAGCATTACAACAACCTCTAAGATAGAGTGCATAGCATTACAACAACCTCTAAGATAGAGTGCATAGCATTACAACAACCTCTAAGATAGAGTGCATAGCATTACAACAACCTAGATAGAGTGCATAGCATTACAACAACCTCTAAGATAGAGTGCATAGCATTACAACAACCTCTAAGATAGAGTGCATAGCATTACAACAACCTAGATAGAGTGCATAGCATTACAACAACCTCTAAGATAGAGTGCATAGCATTACAACAACCTAGATAGAGTGCATAGCATTACAACAACCTCTAAGATAGAGTGCATAGCATTACAACAACCTCTAAGATAGAGTGCATAGCATTACAACAACCTAGATAGAGTGCATAGCATTACAACAACCTCTAAGATAGAGTGCATAGCATTACAACAACCTAGATAGAGTGCATAGCATTACAACAACCTCTATGATAGAGTGCATAGCATTACAACAACCTCTAAGATAGAGTGCATAGCATTACAACAACCTCTATGATAGAGTGCATAGCATTACAACAACCTCTAAGATAGAGTGCATAGCATTACAACAACCTCTAAGATAGAGTGCATAGCATTACAACAACCTCTAAGATAGAGTGCATAGCATTACAACAACCTCTAAGATAGAGTGCATAGCATTACAACAACCTAGATAGAGTGCATAGCATTACAACAACCTAGATAGAGTGCATAGCATTACAACAACCTCTAAGATAGAGTGCATAGCATTACAACAACCTCTAAGATAGAGTGCATAGCATTACAACAACCTCTAAGATAGAGTGCATAGCATTACAACAACCTAGATAGAGTGCATAGCATTACAACAACCTAGATAGAGTGCATAGCATTACAACAACATAGATAGAGTGCATAGCATTACAACAACATAGATAGAGTGCATAGCATTACAACAACCTAGATAGAGTGCATAGCGTTACAACAACCTCTAAGATAGAGTGCATAGCATTACAACAACCTAGATAGAGTGCATAGCATTACAACAACATAGATAGAGTGCATAGCATTACAACAACCTAGATAGAGTGCATAGCGTTACAACAACCTCTAAGATAGAGTGCATAGCATTACAACAACCTAGATAGAGTGCATAGCATTACAACAACCTCTATGATAGAGTGCATAGCATTACAACAACCTCTATGATAGAGTGCATAGCATTACAACAACCTAGATAGAGTGCATAGCATTACAACAACCTAGATAGAGTGCATAGCATTACAACAACCTCTATGATAGAGTGCATAGCATTACAACAACCTCTATGATAGAGTGCATAGCATTACAACAACCTAGATAGAGTGCATAGCATTACAACAACCTCTAAGATAGAGTGCATAGCATTACAACAACCTACATAGAGTGCATAGCATTACAACAACCTCTAAGATAGAGTGCATAGCATTACAACAACCTACATAGAGTGCATAGCATTACAACAACCTCTAAGATAGAGTGCATAGCATTACAACAACCTCTATGATAGAGTGCATAGCATTACAACAACCTAGATAGAGTGCATAGCATTACAACAACCTCTAAGATAGAGTGCATAGCATTACAACAACCTACATAGAGTGCATAGCATTACAACAACCTCTATGATAGAGTGCATAGCATTACAACAACCTCTATGATAGAGTGCATAGTGTTACAACAACCTAGATAGAGTGCATAGCATTACAACAACCTCTAAGATAGAGTGCATAGCATTACAACAACCTCTAAGATAGAGTGCATAGCATTACAACAACCTCTAAGATAGAGTGCATAGCATTACAACAACCTCTATGATAGAGTGCATAGCATTACAACAACCTAGATAGAGTGCATAGCATTACAACAACCTCTATGATAGAGTGCATAGCATTACAACAACCTAGATAGAGTGCATAGCATTACAACAACCTCTATGATAGAGTGCATAGCGTTACAACAACCTCTAAGATAGAGTGCATAGCATTACAACAACCTCTAAGATAGAGTGCATAGCATTACAACAACCTAGATAGAGTGCATAGCATTACAACAACCTAGATAGAGTGCATAGCATTACAACAACCTCTAAGATAGAGTGCATAGCATTACAACAACCTAGATAGAGTGCATAGCATTACAACAACCTAGATAGAGTGCATAGCATTACAACAACCTCTAAGATAGAGTGCATAGCATTACAACAACCTAGATAGAGTGCATAGCATTACAACAACCTAGATAGAGTGCATAGCATTACAACAACCTAGATAGAGTGCATAGCATTACAACAACCTCTAAGATAGAGTGCATAGCATTACAACAACCTAGATAGAGTGCATAGCATTACAACAACCTAGATATAGTGCATAGCATTACAACAACCTAGATAGAGTGCATAGCATTACAACAACCTCTAAGATAGAGTGCATAGCATTACAACAACCTAGATAGAGTGCATAGCATTACAACAACCTCTATGATAGAGTGCATAGCATTACAACAACCTAGATAGAGTGCATAGCATTACAACAACCTCTAAGATAGAGTGCATAGCATTACAACAACCTCTAAGATAGAGTGCATAGCATTACAACAACCTAGATAGAGTGCATAGCATTACAACAACCTAGATAGAGTGCATAGCATTACAACAACCTAGATAGAGTGCATAGCATTACAACAACCTCTAAGATAGAGTGCATAGCATTACAACAACCTAGATAGAGTGCATAGCATTACAACAACCTCTAAGATAGAGTGCATAGCATTACAACAACCTCTAAGATAGAGTGCATAGCATTACAACAACCTCTAAGATAGAGTGCATAGCATTACAACAACCTAGATAGAGTGCATAGCATTACAACAACCTCTAAGATAGAGTGCATAGCATTACAACAACCTCTAAGATAGAGTGCATAGCATTACAACAACCTAGATAGAGTGCATAGCATTACAACAACCTCTAAGATAGAGTGCATAGCATTACAACAACCTAGATAGAGTGCATAGCATTACAACAACCTCTAAGATAGAGTGCATAGCATTACAACAACCTCTAAGATAGAGTGCATAGCATTACAACAACCTAGATAGAGTGCATAGCATTACAACAACCTCTAAGATAGAGTGCATAGCATTACAACAACCTAGATAGAGTGCATAGCATTACAACAACCTCTATGATAGAGTGCATAGCATTACAACAACCTCTAAGATAGAGTGCATAGCATTACAACAACCTCTATGATAGAGTGCATAGCATTACAACAACCTCTAAGATAGAGTGCATAGCATTACAACAACCTCTAAGATAGAGTGCATAGCATTACAACAACCTCTAAGATAGAGTGCATAGCATTACAACAACCTCTAAGATAGAGTGCATAGCATTACAACAACCTAGATAGAGTGCATAGCATTACAACAACCTAGATAGAGTGCATAGCATTACAACAACCTCTAAGATAGAGTGCATAGCATTACAACAACCTCTAAGATAGAGTGCATAGCATTACAACAACCTCTAAGATAGAGTGCATAGCATTACAACAACCTAGATAGAGTGCATAGCATTACAACAACCTAGATAGAGTGCATAGCATTACAACAACATAGATAGAGTGCATAGCATTACAACAACATAGATAGAGTGCATAGCATTACAACAACCTAGATAGAGTGCATAGCGTTACAACAACCTCTAAGATAGAGTGCATAGCATTACAACAACCTAGATAGAGTGCATAGCATTACAACAACATAGATAGAGTGCATAGCATTACAACAACCTAGATAGAGTGCATAGCGTTACAACAACCTCTAAGATAGAGTGCATAGCATTACAACAACCTAGATAGAGTGCATAGCATTACAACAACCTCTATGATAGAGTGCATAGCATTACAACAACCTCTATGATAGAGTGCATAGCATTACAACAACCTAGATAGAGTGCATAGCATTACAACAACCTCTATGATAGAGTGCATAGCATTACAACAACCTCTATGATAGAGTGCATAGCATTACAACAACCTAGATAGAGTGCATAGCATTACAACAACCTCTAAGATAGAGTGCATAGCATTACAACAACCTACATAGAGTGCATAGCATTACAACAACCTCTAAGATAGAGTGCATAGCATTACAACAACCTACATAGAGTGCATAGCATTACAACAACCTCTAAGATAGAGTGCATAGCATTACAACAACCTCTATGATAGAGTGCATAGCATTACAACAACCTAGATAGAGTGCATAGCATTACAACAACCTCTAAGATAGAGTGCATAGCATTACAACAACCTACATAGAGTGCATAGCATTACAACAACCTCTATGATAGAGTGCATAGCATTACAACAACCTCTATGATAGAGTGCATAGTGTTACAACAACCTAGATAGAGTGCATAGCATTACAACAACCTCTAAGATAGAGTGCATAGCATTACAACAACCTCTAAGATAGAGTGCATAGCATTACAACAACCTCTAAGATAGAGTGCATAGCATTACAACAACCTCTATGATAGAGTGCATAGCATTACAACAACCTAGATAGAGTGCATAGCATTACAACAACCTCTATGATAGAGTGCATAGCATTACAACAACCTAGATAGAGTGCATAGCATTACAACAACCTCTATGATAGAGTGCATAGCGTTACAACAACCTCTAAGATAGAGTGCATAGCATTACAACAACCTCTAAGATAGAGTGCATAGCATTACAACAACCTAGATAGAGTGCATAGCATTACAACAACCTAGATAGAGTGCATAGCATTACAACAACCTCTAAGATAGAGTGCATAGCATTACAACAACCTAGATAGAGTGCATAGCATTACAACAACCTAGATAGAGTGCATAGCATTACAACAACCTCTAAGATAGAGTGCATAGCATTACAACAACCTAGATAGAGTGCATAGCATTACAACAACCTAGATAGAGTGCATAGCATTACAACAACCTAGATAGAGTGCATAGCATTACAACAACCTCTAAGATAGAGTGCATAGCATTACAACAACCTAGATAGAGTGCATAGCATTACAACAACCTAGATAGAGTGCATAGCATTACAACAACCTAGATAGAGTGCATAGCATTACAACAACCTCTATGATAGAGTGCATAGCATTACAACAACCTAGATAGAGTGCATAGCATTACAACAACCTCTAAGATAGAGTGCATAGCATTACAACAACCTAGATAGAGTGCATAGCATTACAACAACCTAGATAGAGTGCATAGCATTACAACAACCTCTAATATAGAGTGCATAGCATTACAACAACCTAGATAGAGTGCATAGCATTACAACAACCTAGATAGAGTGCATAGCGTTACAACAACCTCTAAGATAGAGTGCATAGCATTACAACAACCTAGATAGAGTGCATAGCATTACAACAACCTAGATAGAGTGCATAGCATTACAACAACCTAGATAGAGTGCATAGCATTACAACAACCTCTAAGATAGAGTGCATAGCATTACAACAACCTCTAAGATAGAGTGCATAGCATTACAACAACCTAGATAGAGTGCATAGCATTACAACAACCTAGATAGAGTGCATAGCATTACAACAACCTAGATAGAGTGCATAGCATTACAACAACCTCTAAGATAGAGTGCATAGCATTACAACAACCTCTAAGATAGAGTGCATAGCATTACAACAACCTAGATAGAGTGCATAGCATTACAACAACCTCTAAGATAGAGTGCATAGCATTACAACAACCTCTAAGATAGAGTGCATAGCATTACAACAACCTCTATGATAGAGTGCATAGCATTACAACAACCTAGATAGAGTGCATAGCATTACAACAACCTCTAAGATAGAGTGCATAGCATTACAACAACCTCTATGATAGAGTGCATAGCATTACAACAACCTAGATAGAGTGCATAGCATTACAACAACCTCTAAGATAGAGTGCATAGCATTACAACAACCTAGATAGAGTGCATAGCATTACAACAACCTAGATAGAGTGCATAGCATTACAACAACCTCTAAGATAGAGTGCATAGCATTACAACAACCTAGATAGAGTGCATAGCGTTACAACAAACTCTAAGATAGAGTGCATAGCATTACAACAACCTCTAAGATAGAGTGCATAGCATTACAACAACCTCTAATATAGAGTGCATAGCATTACAACAACGTAGATAGAGTGCATAGCATTACAACAACCTAGATAGAGTGCATAGCATTACAACAACCTCTATGATAGAGTGCATAGCATTACAACAACGTAGATAGAGTGCATAGCATTACAACAACCTAGATAGAGTGCATAGCATTACAACAACCTAGATAGAGTGCATAGCATTACAACAACCTAGATAGAGTGCATAGCATTACAACAACCTCTATGATAGAGTGCATAGCATTACAACAAACTCTAAGATAGAGTGCATAGCATTACAACAACCTCTAAGATAGAGTGCTTAGCATTACAACAAACTCTAAGATAGAGTGCATAGCGTTACAACAAACTCTAAGATAGAGTGCATAGCATTACAACAACCTCCAAGATAGAGTGCATAGCATTACAACAACCTCTAAGATAGAGTGCATAGCATTACAACAACCTCTAAGATAGAGTGCATAGCATTACAACAACCTAGATAGAGTGCATAGCGTTACAACAACCTAGATAGAGTGCATAGCATTACAACAACCTCTAAGATAGAGTGCATAGCATTACAACAACCTCTAAGATAGAGTGCATAGCATTACAACAACCTAGATAGAGTGCATAGCATTACAACAACCTAGATAGAGTGCATAGCGTTACAACAACCTCTAAGATAGAGTGCATAGCATTACAACAACCTAGATAGAGTGCATAGCATTACAACAACCTAGATAGAGTGCATAGCATTACAACAACCTAGATAGAGTGCATAGCATTACAACAACCTAGATAGAGTGCATAGCATTACAACAACCTAGATAGAGTGCATAGCATTACAACAACCTAGATAGAGTGCATAGCATTACAACAACCTAGATAGAGTGCATAGCATTACAACAACCTAGATAGAGTGCATAGCATTACAACAACCTCTAAGATAGAGTGCATAGCATTACAACAACCTAGATAGAGTGCATAGCATTACAACAACCTAGATAGAGTGCATAGCATTACAACAACCTCTATGATAGAGTGCATAGCGTTACAACAACCTAGATAGAGTGCATAGCATTACAACAACCTAGATAGAGTGCATAGAATTACAACAACCTCCAAGATAGAGTGCATAGCATTACAACAACCTAGATAGAGTTCATAGCATTACAACAACCTAGATAGAGTGCATAGCATTACAACAACCTCTAAGATAGAGTGCATAGCATTACAACAACCTCTAAGATAGAGTGCATAGCGTTACAACAACCTCTAAGATAGAGTGCATAGCATTACAACAACCTAGATAGAGTTCATAGCATTACAACAACCTAGATAGAGTGCATAGCATTACAACAACCTCTAAGATAGAGTGCATAGCATTACAACAACCTCTAAGATAGAGTGCATAGCATTACAACAACCTCTAAGATAGAGTGCATAGCATTACAACAACCTCTATGATAGAGTGCATAGCATTACAACAACCTAGATAGAGTGCATAGCGTTACAACAAACTCTAAGATAGAGTGCATAGCATTACAACAACGTAGATAGAGTGCATAGCATTACAACAACCTAGATAGAGTGCATAGCATTACAACAACCTAGATAGAGTGCATAGCATTACAACAACCTAGATAGAGTGCATAGCATTACAACAACGTAGATAGAGTGCATAGCATTACAACAACCTAGATAGAGTGCATAGCATTACAACAACCTAGATAGAGTGCATAGCATTACAACAACCTAGATAGAGTGCATAGCATTACAACAACCTCTAAGATAGAGTGCATAGCATTACAACAACCTCTAAGATAGAGTGCATAGCATTACAACAACCTCTAAGATAGAGTGCATAGCATTACAACAACCTAGATAGAGTGCATAGCATTACAACAACCTCTAAGATAGAGTGCATAGCATTACAACAACCTAGATATAGTGCATAGCATTACAACAACCTCTAAGATAGAGTGCATAGCATTACAACAACCTAGATAGAGTGCATAGCATTACAACAACCTAGATAGAGTGCATAGCATTACAACAACCTAGATAGAGTGCATAGCATTACAACAACCTCTAAGATAGAGTGCATAGCATTACAACAACCTCTAAGATAGAGTGCATAGCATTACAACAACCTAGATAGAGTGCATAGCATTACAACAACCTAGATAGAGTGCATAGCATTACAACAACCTAGATAGAGTGCATAGCGTTACAACAAACTCTAAGATAGAGTGCATAGCATTACAACAACCTAGATATAGTGCATAGCATTACAACAACCTAGATATAGTCCATAGCATTACAACAACCTCTAATATAGAGTGCATAGCATTACAACAACCTCTAAGATAGAGTGCATAGCATTACAACAACCTCCAAGATAGAGTGCATAGCATTACAACAACCTCTAAGATAGAGTGCATAGCATTACAACAACCTCTAAGATAGAGTGCATAGCATTACAACAACCTCCAAGATAGAGTGCATAGCATTACAACAACCTCTAAGATAGAGTGCATAGCATTACAACAACCTCCAAGATAGAGTGCATAGCATTACAACAACCTCTAAGATAGAGTGCATAGCATTACAACAACCTAGATAGAGTGCATAGCATTACAACAACCTCTAAGATAGAGTGCATAGCATTACAACAACCTCTAAGATAGAGTGCATAGCATTACAACAACCTCCAAGATAGAGTCCATAGCATTACAACAACCTCCAAGATAGAGTGCATAGCATTACAACAACCTCTAAGATAGAGTGCATAGCATTACAACAACCTAGATAGAGTGCATAGCATTACAACAACCTCTAATATAGAGTGCACAGCATTACAACAACCTCTATGATATAGTGCATAGCATTACAACAACCTAGATAGAGTGCATAGCATTACAACAACGTAGATAGAGTGCATAGCATTACAACAACCTAGATAGAGTGCATAGCATTACAACAACCTAGATAGAGTGCATAGCATTACAACAACCTCTAAGATAGAGTGCATAGCATTACAACAACCTAGATAGAGTGCATAGCATTACAACAACCTAGATAGAGTGCATAGCATTACAACAACCTCTAAGATAGAGTGCATAGCATTACAACAACCTCTAAGATAGAGTGCATAGCGTTACAACAACCTCTAAGATAGAGTGCATAGCATTACAACAACGTAGATAGAGTGCATAGCATTACAACAACCTAGATAGAGTGCATAGCATTACAACAACGTAGATAGAGTGCATAGCATTACAACAACCTAGATAGAGTGCATAGTATTACAACAACCTAGATAGAGTGCATAGCATTACAACAACCTAGATAGAGTGCATAGCATTACAACAACCTAGATAGAGTGCATAGCATTACAACAACCTAGATAGAGTGCATAGCATTACAACAACCTAGATAGAGTGCATAGCATTACAACAACCTAGATAGAGTGCATAGCATTACAACAACAAGCTGTGTTTGGAGTATTCAGGAGTTGTGTGTGTGTGTGTGTGTGTGTGTGTGTGTGTGTGTGTGTGTGTGTGTGTGTGTGTGTGTGTGTGTGTGTGTGTGTGTGTGTGGTAGGGTAGGGCGCATGGTGTAGTAGAGAGCAGTACAGACCCCTGGAGGTTGAGTGTTTGAAGGGGTACGGGACGATACAAAGTTTGTGAACCACTGGGGTAGATGATGAAAAGACACATTATGATGTGATTGGGATTTTCCTGAACACCTCCGGAGGGAGTCAGACATGCATTGTGTCTGGATATCTTACAAATGTAGACAGATCTGGAAAGTGGAACTATTTATCATTATCCTGCCTTTTAAAATCAATGTCAGGTGGCACCATTGACTTATGACATCACTATGTGTCTTAAATAAATACAGTTTCTGGTTTAAAAACAGCCTCTCAAAAGGACAAAGCTCCACTAAATAACCAGAACATTTAAAAGGGGACATCTTATAAACATCGTCAATGAAAAGCTACAACATTATTCACACTATATTCTGAGTATCAAGGTATCAAGGTATGGGAGACAGAAAACTGATATGGTATTTAGTGATACTGATTTAATACTAGATTGTTGAAGTAACATATACTATGTGTGATACAAAGCAACAAAACACTTTCTATATAGTAAAACAAGCAACATGATGCTGATATTTCTCTGTGTGTCTGTTTGGGTATCAAATCAAAAGAGTTGGAATCAACTATTGGAGTCAGGTGTTGAATGGACAACTGCTACTCTGAATGTCCTCATGGTTCCTCCTGCTCCTCTGGTGGTGTAACAGAGACATCTGGTGGTCAGACAAGGTTACTGCATGTCTATTTAATTACTCACCTATGAGTCATATGGACATCTGCATTCAGACTGATGCTCCATCACTTCCTCTGGTCTTCTCAAACTGCTGTCCTAGAGTATTAGTAGTAGTAGCGGCAGTAGTAGTAGCAGTAGCAGTAGCAGTAGTAGTAGTAGCAGCAGTAGTAGTTGCAGTAGTAGTAGCAGTAGTAGTAGCAGTAGCAGTAGCAGTAGCAGTAGTAGCAGTAGTAATAGTAGTAGCAGCAGTAGTAGCAGTAGCAGTAGTAGTAGTAGTAGTAGTAGTAGTATCATGTAGACACCAGCCTACTGTTGACAGCTCAGTGTTGACAGCTCAGTGTTGACAGCTCTGTCAGGGGTATGGGCCAAAATTCAACCAGCTTATTGTGGGAGGCTTGTGTAAGGCTACCCGAAACGTTTGACCCAAGTTAAACAATTTAAAGGCAATGCTACAAAATACTAATTGAGTGTATGTAAACTTCTGACCATGAAACGTTTGACCCAAGTTAAACAATTTAAAAGCAATGCTACCAAATACTAATTGAGTGTATGTAAACTTCTGACCCACTGGGGATGTGATGAAAGAAATAAAAGCTGAAATAAATCCTTCTCCCTACTATTATTCTGACATTTCACATTCTTAAAATAAAGTGGTGATCCTAACTGACCTAAGACAGGTCATTTTTACTTGAATTAAATGTCAGTGAAAAACTGAGTTTAAATGTATTTGGCTAAGGTATATGTAAACTTCCGACTTCAGCTGTACCTTGAGAACATTTGGGGAGAGTACCTATAAATGTAAAGAAACGGATTTAATTTGTAGAATAGATACCTCAAAGGTACCTATGGTGGTGAGAGGAAACTGTTCTTTGTCGTCCGTCTTTGGTCGAGTTTCCTAGACTATATTACATGTGCAGCTGCAGACTGAATGTCTAGTCTTCACCTTCACTCATCGAGAGTTTCAGAGGTTTTATTTTCTGGTGTTGTATTTTTAAGCCATTTGTCAGCCGTGTCACTGCTCCACTCTGTCTGGTCCGTATTTAAATTACAACCATTTCAGCCTGTGGTCTAAATAGTTAGATCTTCAGCGAGTTCTTCTAAGAACTCATCTTGGAGGGCGGTTCCATCACGTTGCCACAATGTCTTCACATGGGCGTGGTTACTGACTTACCAAAAGTTGAAAAACTATTATATCATTTAGAAGGCTAAAATCACATTGCTATCTTTCCACATATAGTTTCGTATTTCATCGTATACGTTTTAAAACATTTAGATGTAATTCTGATATCTATATTGTGAAAGCTCTTAAATATACAGTTATTTAGTTATACCATCCTTAATGATATCACAAAATACTAAATTATATGACATGATTATTGTTTGGATCCCAACAGACCATTCCAAACGTTTGGATTCCAAAACTAATGTTCCAATGTCCAATATTTTGATGTAAATGTTTTAAGCAAGAGTTTATTTTGTAACACTCAGACATTCCATTCTCAATACTGCAGAGCCGAAGAGAGTTTACGACCGGTGTTAAGTCATAAAACCGTCCCAACTCCTCCCCCTTCCTCTCTGGGGGGGGGGGGGGTGTTGGGGAATAATCAGAATTAGGTGGTAACATAGGTAAGATGTTTTATATTCATCATGTTTGTAAGTTACTTCTCATCAGAATGTGTTTGTATAATACTGTGGCGGGATTGCAGCATCTGTTCTATGTCAAGACTAAGTTGTTTGGGCTGGAGAGAGGGGAGAGGTCAAGTGTGTATCTCTTGGCTCCACAATGTCTGTGTGCCAGTCAGTGTGTCTCTGTGATCTTGTCAAGATAGGATGGATTTGATATATGCTTGTATCTAAATGACAATTTGATATATATCATAGGGTGGGGGTAATGTCTTGGTACCATTTTGTACCAAGGACGAAATAAGAGCTTTGTTTAGGAGACCAAACTGAACGATAATTTATAGCCAACTCTGTCTGGCTAGCGGATACTCCTCTCTGAAGTAAAGTATTTTCTTTGTGTAAGTTCCTAAGACCTGTGGTTTGTCATGTCGTCTAGGGGGGGTGGATCTTTGTGTAAGTTCCTAAGACCTGTGGTTTGTCATGTAGGGGGAGTGGATCTTTGCTATTAAAGGATCTCAGTTACAATGTAGAGGGGGCTCTCAGAGAATTCATTGA